>NW_025307352.1:0-723 GCF_018294505.1 Triticum aestivum
TTTTTTGGAAAATTATAAACTTTCCACTTTTTTTGTTTTTTTGTTTTCTTTCTTGCTTTATTTATTTTATTTTGTTTCTACTTACAACAAAATACTTATTGTTGTTTTTTGTTTTGTTTTCTGCATTATTTATTTTCTTTTGTTTTTTGCTGTATTTTTTATTTCTTTTTGCTTTTAGTTTTCGGAAAATTATAAACTTTCCGCTTTTTTTGTTTTTTTGTTTTCTTTCTTGCTTTATTTATTTTATTTTGTTTCTACTTACAACAAAATACTTATTGTTGCTATTTTTAATTATTACGAGGGCCGAACCATAAGACATTAAAGCATTTCAAATGAACTCTGAAAAAGTTGAAAGTTCGCATGGTATCATAAATTGACCCACACATAGCATGTGCATGTACAAAATGGACAATGGTATCATACTCATCAGTTACAAGGTTGGCATGGTATCATCATAATAGTTGCGGGAGAAAGTCTTCACTTTTTCTTCGCTTGTGTCATTTGCTTATTGCGCCGTAACCATGGATAATCTTCATCGTTTATCAGGATGCTGGGGTCAGCCTTGACTTTAAAGGGAGGAATTTCATGAAACTTTTCATAATCTTCAGACATGTCTGTCTTGTCCTCCACTCCCACGATGTCCCTTTTTCCTGAAAGAACTATGTGGCGCTTTGGCTCATCGTATGATGTATTTGCTTCCTTATCTTTTCTCTTTCTCGGTCT
>NW_025307353.1:0-723 GCF_018294505.1 Triticum aestivum
GCGCGCCGCCCCTTTCCCAACCCCGTCGCCGTCGCCCCGACCACACGCCGCCGCCTTCGGTCCGGCCGCCGGCGCCCTTTCCTCTTTTTTTATATATGCAGAACTTTATATATGCAAAAGTTTATATATGCAAAAATTTATATATGTATTTTTTTGCATTTTTTTGTGTATATGTGTTTTTATGTGTATATATGTGTACATGTTCATAGTATTTTTTTTCATAAGTGTATTTTTTTTGTTCATTGCATTTTTTTCATATATATAATGTATATATGTATGTGGTTGCTATATATATGATGAATGGATGTGGCTATATATGTATGTATGAATATAATGTTCATAGCATTTTTTTGTTTATATATGTTTTTTCATATATGTATTAATTTTATATTTAGGTTGTTAGTAGATATCGATTTTAGGTTAGTGCATTTTAGGTTAGTGTAGAGGAGAAAGTAAAATAAGGAAAAGGAAGAAAAGAGGAAGAAGGAAGGAAGAAGGAAGAAGGAAGAAGAAGAAGAAAAAGAATGAGAGGAAAAAGGAAAATAAGAAGAGGAAGAAAGGAGAAAAAGAAGAGAGGAAGAAGAGGAGAAATAAATAAGAAGAGGAAAAAAGAAGAAAAAGAAGAGGAGAAGAATAAAGGAATAGAGGAGAAGAAGAAAAAATAGAAGAAAAAAATTCTATTTTTTCTTCTTCTCCTCTATTCCTTTCTTCTTCTCCTCTTTT
>NW_025307354.1:0-723 GCF_018294505.1 Triticum aestivum
TGGCGAGTGTCTCAAAACTCTTCCTAGGTCAAACTGACAGGATGGGCACGGAATTTTTTTTTTCGACCAATTTTTTTTTCGACTGCCCGGACCCAAAAACTGGAAACAGGTCAAAAAAAACTTCCTATAATGGCACCTGTCTCAAAACACTCAGAAACACCTAAAAATAGGATAGCCAGAAATTTTTTCGAAAAATGCGTTTTCGAAAAATTTTGGGCCTAAACGGAGCGTGGCTACCCGACTCTTTTTTTTTCGAAACCTACTCCGGCAAGGAAACACGAATCAGAATCTAGATGGATCTCGAAAACAAACCTAATATGCAAGGAACTCGGATTGGTGGTGGATATATGGTGGTGCTATATGGCAGCGGTGGTGGTAGCGGTGGTAGTATATGGATATGGATCGGTGGTGGTATATGGATACGGATTCGGAGCGGTGGCGGATAAGCGGTGGTGGTAGATGGCAGGGGCGATGATGATGGTGCGGCGGCGGCGTGACAACTTATGACCAGAACTCGAAACTCTAAAAGACTAGACTCTAAGACCAGCAACTAGACACGACGATGCAACCGCAAATTCAACAAAGCAAAACCCTAAAAAGATTATGCAAAGGCTCAGATTGGTTCGGATATGATGAACTAACCCTAATTTTTTTTGTGGCTTTTTCGTGGACTGTAGGTATGAAGAACAGACTCGATCTAAACTACGAAAAACTGTAAAATCT
>NW_025307355.1:0-723 GCF_018294505.1 Triticum aestivum
GTTTGTATGACTGTATGACTTGTATGTTGGGTCGTGGGACCCGTACCTTTGTGTATGCTATGTATGGCTCCCTGAGCCTTAAATAAAGTACTTGTGTCGTAGAGTCATGTTGTGATGCTTCGTTGTATTTGCACATATCGAGCATATTGTGTGTATGATTGAAATGCTTGGTATGTGTGGGATCTGACTACCTAGTTGTTTATCTTTAGTAGCCTCTCTTACCGGGAAATGTCTCCTAGTGTTACCGCTGAGCCATGGTAGCTTGCTACTGCTCTGGAACACTTAGGCTGGCCGGCATGTGTCCTTCTTCGTTCCTGTGTCTGTCCCTTCGGGGAAATGTCATGCATTGAGTACCGGAGTCCTGTTAGCCCGCTACAGCCCGGTTTACCGGAGTCCTGCTAGCCCAGTGCTACAGCCCGGACCCACTTGCTGATGACCGACACGTTCGAAGCTGGGTCATGGATGCCTGTCCCTATAAGTCTGTGCCACTTTGGGTTTACGACTAGTCATGTCAGCCCGGGCTCCTTATCATATGGATGCTAGCGACACTATCATATACGTGAGCCAAAAGGCGCAAACGGTCCCGGGCAAAGGTAAGGCGACACCCGTGGGGATACCGTGCGTGAGGCCGCAAAGTGATATGAGGTGTTACCGGCTAGATCGATGTGACATCGAGTCGGGGTCCTGACAGTATCCTCACGGGTGTCGACTTACCTTTGCCCG
>NW_025307356.1:0-723 GCF_018294505.1 Triticum aestivum
TGAGACCATGAAATTGAAAATCATTTGAAATGAACTCTAAAAGGTTGAAAGCTGGCATGGTATCATCATTTCACGCACATAGCAGGTGCAAGAAAGTAGAAAGGGTTACGGGAAAAACTGGATGCACTTCATGGACAAAACAGACAATCTCTTTTGAAGTATCAGGGTTTCATACGGAAACTCATCTGTTACGAAGGGATTTCATTTTTTCAACTTATTTGAACTCTATAGTTTTTCTATGTTCAAAATGCACCATTCAAAGCCACATCATCAATTTTCAACCCTTTCTGACTTCATTTGTTATTTTTCATGCATTTACTGATTATTTTGAGCTATGAGACCATGAAATTGAAAATCATTTGAAATGAACTCTGAAAAGGTTGAAAGTTGGCACGGTATCATCATTTCACCTGCATAGCATGTCCAAGAAAGTAGAGAGGGTTACGGCAAAAACTGGATGCACTTCGTGTACAAAACGGACAATTTCTTTCGAAGTATCAGGGTTTCATACGGAAACTCATCTGTTACAAAGAGATTTCATTTTGTCGAACTTATTTGAACTCCATAGTTTTTCTGTGTTCAAAATGCACCATTCAAAGCCACATCATCAATTTTCAACCCTTTCTGACTTCATTTGATATTTTTCATGCATTTACTGATTATTTTGAGCTATAAGACCATGAAATTGAATAGCATTTCAAATGAACTCTGAAAAGGTTGAAA
>NW_025307357.1:0-723 GCF_018294505.1 Triticum aestivum
TGGACGCACTTCGTGTACAAACTGGAAAACTCTTTCGGAGTATGAGGGTTTCAGATGAGAACTCATCTGTTACACGGGCACTTCAATGTTTTTTAAACTTATTTGAACTCTGGACTTCTTTTGTGTTCAGTATGCAGCATTCAAAGCGACGTCATCAATTTCCAACATGTTCTGACATAATTTGTTGTTTTTCAGTCATTTACCTAATTGTTTAGAGAGCTAAATGACCGTGAAATTTAAAATCACTACAAAATGAACTATGAAAATGTTGAAACTCGGCATGGTATCATCATTTCACCCGCATAGCATGTGCTAAAGGGTAGATGGGGTCACGGAAAAAACTGGACGCACTTCGTGTACAAACTGGACAATCTCTTTCGGAGTATCAGGGTTTCGGACGAGAACTCATCTGTTACATGGGCACTTCAATGTTTTTTAAACTTATTTGAACTCCGGACTTCTTTTGTGTTCAGTATGCAGCATTCAAAGCGACGTCATCAATTTCCAACATGTTCTGACATCATTTGTTGTTTTTCGGTCATTTACCTAATTGTTTAGAGAGCTAAATGACCGTGAAATTGAAAATCACTACAAAATGAACTCTGAAAATGTTGAAACTTGGCATGGTATCATCATTTCACCCGCATAGCATGTTCTAAAGAGTAGAGAGGGTCACGGCAAAAACTGGACGCACTTCGTGTACAAACTGGGCAAACTCTTTCG
>NW_025307358.1:0-723 GCF_018294505.1 Triticum aestivum
CCGCGCCGCCTCTCGCCCGCCCTCAACGCCGCCGCCCGCCGTCGCCCGCCGCCGGCCCCCTCTCGCCCACGTACAGAGAGCTAGCGAGATCGTGGAGAGGGAGAGAGAATTTTTTTTTGTTCTTTTTAATTTTAACTAGTTAATTATTTTAACAAAAATGGTAAAATAACTTAACAAAAAACGTATAACCGTAAAATAACTTAATTAACAAAAAACGTATAACTTAACAAATAACCGTAAAATTTGATAATTAACAAAAAAATGTATATACGGAGAGGGGGCGGCGAGGGGGGCGGCGATGCGCGCGGTGTTTTTTTAGGGATCGAGAGGGGGCGGCGAGGGTTATACATGTGTGTTGTCCTCGCCTCCCTCTCCGTGACGCCGTCATCTGCCGCCCCGTCTCGCGCTCTACCGCGACACCCTCTCCCACCCCTTCCTCGCCCCCTCCTTTTGCCACCGCCCTTTCGCCACCGCCACCGCCACCGCCCCCCTTCTTCACTTAATTAATTTGTTTTTACTACATGTTTTCAGGACTGACATAATGGCGGACGATAGAGCTGACCCGATTATGGACAACTATGATCCGGACGGTGAAGCACATATGTTCGGCATCATAAACGGCGATATTCTATATGTGCCGACCGGACAAGAAGAAGATGATATCTCTTCTTATCTGAACCTTGACGGTGAAGATGAAGGGCGCCGTCAGCAAGATGATGCCGA
>NW_025307359.1:0-722 GCF_018294505.1 Triticum aestivum
GTTTCGTGGACTATTACTCACCGTTTTGGGGCCCCAAAGCGATTTCCATGGTTGTTGAACCCCAAGGTGCGCTTAAGTGTAGGTCATCAACAATTGCAGTTTGGGCCGATTCTGGCCCGTTTCTTGGACTATTACTTAGTTATGGGGGTCCCGAAATGACCCCGGGTTGTGTTTACGTGTCGGTCAGCAACACTCACAATTTTTGGCCAATTCTAACGTGTTTTGTGGACTATTACTCACTGTTTTCAGGTCCCGAAGTGATTTCCATAGTTGTTGAACCCCAAGGCGCGCTTACGTGTCGGTCATCAATATTCATAGTTTTGGCTGATTCTGGCCCGTATCATGGACTATTACTCACTTTTTTGGGCCCCCGCAGTGATTTCCACGATTAACGAACCACGGGGTGCATTTACGTGTCGGTCATCAACACTCATAGTTTTGGCCAATTCTGGCCCGTTTCTTGGACTATTACTCTGTTTTTGGGTCTCGACGTGATTTCCATGATTGACGAACACCGGGGTGCATTTATGTGTCGCTCATCAACACTCGCAGTTTTGGCCGATTCTGGCCCGTTTCGTGGAGTATTACGCACTGTTTTGGGGTATCGAAGTGATTTCAATGATTAACGAACCGCGGGGTGCGTTTACGTTTCGGTCATCAACACTTACACTTTTGTCCGATTCTTTCCTTTTTTGTATACTATTACTCACTGTTTTGGGGTC
>NW_025307360.1:0-722 GCF_018294505.1 Triticum aestivum
GGGTCAGAATTGGCCAAAATAGTGAGTGTTGACGACGGACACGTAAACGCACCCCGGGGATCGTCACTCGTGGAAATCGCTCTCGCACCCTAAAACGGTGAGTAATAGTGCACGAAACATACCAGGACCGGCCAAAATTGTGAGTGTTGATGACCGACACATAAACGCGCCCCGGCGTTCGTCAATCGTGCAAATCACTTCAGGACCCCAAAACAATGAGTAATAGTCCACGAAACGGGACATAAACGCACCCCAGGGTTCGTCAATCATGGAAATCACTTCAGGACCCCCAAAAAGTGTGCAATAGTCCACGAAACGGGCCAGAATCGGCCGGAACTGCGATTGTTGATGACCGACACGTAAGCGCACCTTGGGGTTCAACAACTATGGAAATCATTTCGGGGCCCCTAAACTGTGAGTAATAGTCCAGGAAACGGGTCAGAATTGGCCAAAGCAGTGAGTGTTGACGACGGACACGTAAACGCACCCCAGGGATCGTCAATCGTGGAAACCCCTCTGGGACCCCAAAAGGGTAAGTAGTAGTGCACGAAACGGACCAGAATCGACAAAAACATCGAGTGTTGATGACCGACACGTAAACGCACCCCGGGGTTCGTTAATCGTGGAAATCAATCCGGGACCCCAAAACAGTGAGTAATAGTCCACCAAACGGGCCAGAATCGGCCAAAACTAAGAGTGTTGATGACCGACACGTAAGCGCA
>NW_025307361.1:0-722 GCF_018294505.1 Triticum aestivum
GTAGGTTTACGTGTCGGTCATCAACACTCGTAGTTTTGGCCGATTCTGACCCGTTTCGTGGACTATTACTCACCATTTTGGGGTCCCAAAGTGATTTCACATCTTGTTGAACCCCAAGGTGTGCTTATGTGTCGGTCATCAACACTCATAGTTTTGGCCGATTCTGCCCCGTTTCATGGACTATTACTCACTGTTTTGGGGTCCCGGAGTGATGTCCACGAGTGACGAACCCTATGGTGCGTTTACGTGTCGGTCATCAACACTCATAGTTTTGGCCGATTCTGGCCCGTTTCATGGACTATTACTCACCGTTTTGGGGTTCCAAAATGATTTCCATTCTTGTTGAAGCCCAAGGTGCGCTTACGTGTTGGTCATCAACACTCACAGTTTTGGCCGACTCTGGCTTGTTTCATGGACTATTACTCACTGTTTTGGGGTCCCGGATTGATTTCCACGAGTAACGAACCCTGTGGTGCGTTTACGTGTCGGTATCAACACTCGCAGTTTTGGCCGATTCTGACCCGTTTCGTGGACTATTACTCACCGTTTTGGGGTCCCAAAGTGATTTCCATTCTTGTTTGACCCCAAGGTGCGCTTATGTGTCGGTCATCAACACTCATAGTTTTGGCCGATTCTGGCCCGTTTCATGGACTATTACTCACTGTTTTCGAGTCCCGGAGTGATGTACACGAGTAACAAACCCTGTGGTGCGTTTATGTGTC
>NW_025307362.1:0-722 GCF_018294505.1 Triticum aestivum
AAGTTGGCATGGTATCATCATTTCATCCACATAGCATGTGCAAGAAAGTTGAGAGGGTTACGGCAAAAACTGGATGCACTTCGTGTACAAAACGGACAATCTCTTGCGAAGTATCAAGATTTCATACGGAAACTCGTCTGTTAAAAAGGGATTTCATATTTTAAAACTTATTTGAACTCCTGACTTTTTCTGTGTTCAAAATGCACCATCCAAAGCCACATCATCATTTTTCAATCCTTTCTGACTTCATTTGTTATTTTTCATGCATTTACTAATTATTTTGAGCTATAAGACCGTAAAATTGAAAAGCATTTCAAATGAACTCTAAAAAGGTTGGAAGTTGGCATGGAATCATCATTTCATCCACATAGCATGTGCAAGAAAGTTGAGAGGGTTACGGCAGAAACTGGATGCACTTCGTGTACAAAACGGACAATCTCTTTCAATGTATCAGGATTTCATACGAAAACTCGTCTAGGGATTTCATTTTTTAAAACTTATTTGAACTCCTGACTTTTTGTGTGTTCAAAATGCACCATTCAAAGCCACATCATTATTTTTCAATCCTTTCTGACTTCATCTGTTAATTTTCATGCATTTACTAATCATTTTGAGCTATAAGCCCTAAAATTGAAAAGCATTTCAAATGAACTCTGAAAAGGTTGGAAATTGGCATGGTATCATCATTTCAACCACATAGCATGTGCCGGAAAGTTGAGAGG
>NW_025307363.1:0-722 GCF_018294505.1 Triticum aestivum
TTTTAGCTCTTTACTTATGTATTCTCACTATATCACTCTCTTCTCTGCATCATCTCATGTTCTTGTACTTCTGCTTGTCTGTACAAGGCTACAACGTATGGTTTATCATGTCTAGAACTGATTGTGTCTTGCTTTCTCTCTATCTATCCTCAGCTAGAAAGTGTAGGATTCATACTCTTTTAACTCTGCAAATCTTCTCTCTATTCTAATTTCTTAGTTACTCTCTCATTCTTTTTACTCTTAAAACTATGACTTGCTGTTCTATTCTATTCTTCGCTGCTGCTCTCTCTTCTAAACAAGTTTAATCTCTCTTATTACTTCGTATTTCAATAGTCAAATAAGGAGCGCGTGCTGAGATCCTCTCTTCCTCCTGCAGGTCTACTTCCTCATCCTAACACAGAGCAAATCATGGCACAAGCAATCATGGCAGGAGGGGGGTTAAACGGGATCTGACCTAGATCGGGGAGAGAGAAAGAGGAACTCATCGCGGTGGCCGGCCTCCCTCGCACCATTCGCCGCTGGGCCGTCGTTGCCGGGGAGTACCCCAAGTGCCAGTCCACCCCTGGTGGGGATCTGCTGCATCTTCGAGCTCCGCGATGCCCACGAGCGCCGCCGCCATTGCCGGGAAGCTCATCTCCGCACCCGGGGCGGAGGAGATGCGGGGGGAGGGGCAGAGGAGGAGGGGACGGGGTGGGAGGAGGAGGGGGCAGCGCACCCGGGGC
>NW_025307364.1:0-722 GCF_018294505.1 Triticum aestivum
TATGGGAACTTGACTATGGACCCTCCTTTAAGGTCCCTTTGTTCCGGTGCAAATGGTTCAAGCTAACAGGAGGTGGGGTAAAGGTGGACCAGCAATACGGAATGACAATGGTGGATTTCAACAATCTTGGTTACCTTGACGAACCATTCGTCCTAGCGAAAGATGTCGCTCAGGTTTTCTATGTGAAGGACATGAGTAGCAAACCGAGGAAACGGAAAGATAAGAAAACGATCAGTGCATCATGCGATGATCCAAAGCGCCACATTGTTCTTTCAGGGAAAAGAAACATCGTGGGAGTGGAGGACAAGACAGACATGTCAGAAGATTATAATATGTTTGCTGAAATTCCGCCCTTCAAAGTGAACACCGACCCAAGCATTAAGTTAAATGATGAGGATGCTCCATGGATACGGCACAATCGTAAGCAAGCAGGGACACAAGGGAAGAAATGATGTGTAATAATTTATTGTATCAAACCTTTTGTCAAACCTTCAAGGGCTTTTAAAATGAATTAGTTTTATTTTTCTGAATTTTTTGATATATAATTGTATTTTTAAGATTTGAAAATGAAGAAAAAAACAGAAGAAAAAAACAGAAGAAAAAAACAGAAGAAAAAAGCAAACAGAAGAAAAACATAAGAAAAAAGGAAAAACATAAGAAAAAAACATAAGAAAAAAACAGAAGAAAAAAGGAAAAAGGAAAAAGGAAGAAAAAAACAGAAG
>NW_025307365.1:0-722 GCF_018294505.1 Triticum aestivum
AAATAGGTCATTTTGGAGCTAAGTAAGGTTATTATGTCATTTTGGAGCTAGCTAAGCATATGAAGTCATTTAGGACCTAAAATATGTCATTTCTTAAGCATATTATATCATTTTAGAGCAAGCTAAGCATATTAATTCATTTTGGAGGAAAAGATGCTAAGTATATATCATTTTAGAGCTATCCTAGGTTAAATATGTCATTTTTAAGCTAGCTAAGCATATTAAGTCATTTTGGAGGAAAAATGCTAAGTATAAGTCATTTTAGAGCTATCCTAGGTTAAATATGTCATTTTGGAGCTAATTAAGCTTATTATGTAATTTTTGAGCTAGCTAAGCATATTAAGTCATCTTGGAGGAAAAAAATGCAAACTATAAGTCATTTTAGAGCTAGCCTAGGTTAAATAGGTCATTTTGGAGCTAAGTAAGGTTATTATGTCATTTTGGAGCTAGCTAAGCATATGAAGTCATTTAGGACCTAAAATATGTCATTTCTTAAGCATATTATATCATTTTAGAGCTAGCTAAGCATATTAAGTCATTTTGGAGGAAAGGATGCTAAGTATAGGTCATTTTAGAGCTATCCTAGGTTAAATATGTCATTTTTAAGCTAGCTAAGCATATTAAGTCATTTTGGAGGAAAAATGCTAAGTATAGGTCATTTTAGAGCTATCCTAGGTTAAATATATCATTTTGGAGCTAATTAAGCTTATTATGTCATTTTT
>NW_025307366.1:0-722 GCF_018294505.1 Triticum aestivum
GGAGAGGGCGAGGGCGAGGGCGAGGGCGAGGGCAGCGGCGGCGGCGGCGGTGGATCGAGAGGGAGAGAACTGGCGAGGGGGAGAGGGAAGGGGGGATCGGGCGAAGGGGGGATCGGGCGAAGGGGGATCGGGCCACAATACTAATGGCGCACCTCACCGTGGTGCGCCATTAGCATGTCCATACTAATGGCGCACCTCACCGTGGTGCGCCATTAGTACTTTTTTTATTTCAACTCGAGCCAAAAGGTTATGTACTACCAGAACCTATCCATGTCAAGCCCACTCTACTAGCTCGACTGGTCAGCAGCCAGTTCTCACACCATGAGGTCCTGGGTTTGACTCCCAGGCTCCACAAATTTTTTTTATCATTTAAAAAGCTGTTTGATATTTATTCATGTTTAAATATGTTCAAACTTGTTTAAATAATAACAGTAATATTTTTTTATAAGACAGTAGCATTTAAAAAGCTGTTTGATACTTATTTTTTTTATAAGACGGTGCGCGCGGTGTGGGGGGTCGGCGGCGGCGGTTGAGTAGGGGAATCGAGGGTGCGGTGGGTCGGCGGCGGCGGCCGGTGGACTTGGGGGGTGCTCGGCGCCGAGGGGGACCGGATCTGGCGAGGTGGGATAGCGGTCGAGATGGAGGGGGATCGAGGTGGGCTCCACAAATTTTTTTTAGCATTTAAAAAGCTGTTTGATACTTATTTGTGTTTAAATATGTTC
>NW_025307367.1:0-722 GCF_018294505.1 Triticum aestivum
ACCCTCCCCCGCTCCACTGGCCGTCGCCGACGACCCCCCGCACCCTCTCCCCCGCACCCTCCCCGGCCCGCTCCACCGTCACAAATGAATGCAACTAAATTTGCAAAAAAAGCAAATTTGATTATATTTTCAAATAACAAATTTGATGATATTTTTTAAAAAATCATTACTGTTTTTATAAAAAAATATTACTGTTATGATTTAAACAAGTTTGAACATATTTAAACACAAATAAATATCAAACAGCATTTTAAATGCATAAAAACAAAAATTGGGGAGCCTGGGAATCGAACCCAGGACCTCCTAGTGTGTGTGCTGCATGCTGACCAGTCGGGCTAGTGGGCGTGTTCTGATGGAGATAGGGTTAGGTGGAATATAACCTGACCAGTCGGGCTAGTAAGTAAAACAAAATTCTAATGGCGCACCAGGGGGAGGTGCGCCATTAGAATTGACGTACTTATGGCGCACCAGGGGGAGGTGCGCCATTAGAATCGACGTACTTGTTCCCCTCGCACTGTGGCCTCCCTCCCTCCCTCGCCAGATCCCCCACTCGACCCCAACCATACGCCGCCGCCCCCTTGCTCTGCCCCCTCCGTCCGCCGCGCCTGCACGTCGTCCGCCACTGTGGTCTTGCGCTGCCTCGACGCCGCCGCCCCGACCCCCGCCGGACTCCACCCCCGCCGCCCGCCACCACTGCAGCTCCCTCGCGCCGCCGCCCCCGC
>NW_025307368.1:0-722 GCF_018294505.1 Triticum aestivum
CTTGGGGTTCAATAACTATGAAAATCGCTTCGGGACCCCAAAACTGTAAGTAATAATCAAAGAAACGGACCAGAATTGGCCAAAACTGCGAGCGTTGATGACCGACACGTAAACGCACCCCAGGGTTCATTAATCGACGAAATCACTCCGGGACCCCAAAAGAGTGAGTAAATAGTCCATGAAACGGGCCAGAATCGACCAAAACTGCCAGTGTTGATGACCGACATATAAGCGCACCTTGGGGTTCAATAACTAAGGCAATCGCTTCGGGACCCCCAAAATGGTGAGTAATAATCCAAGAAACGGGCCAGAATTCGCCAAAACTGCGAGTGTTGATGACCGACACATAAACGCACCCAGTGTTCATTAATCGTGGAAATCACTCCAGGACCCCAAAATAGTGAGTAATAGTCCATGAAACGGGCAAGAATCGGCCAAAATTGCCAGTGTGGATGACCGACACGTAAGTGCACCTTGGGGTTCAATAACTATGGAAATCGCTCTGGGACCCCAAAACGGTGAGTAATAGTCCATGAAACGGGCCAAAATCGGCCAAAACTGCCAGTGTTGATGACCGACACATAAGCGCACCTTGAAGTTCAATAACTATGGAAATCGCTCCGGGACTCCAAAACGGTGAGTAATAATCAAAGAAACGGACCAGAATTGGCCAAAACTGCGAGTGTTGATGACCGACACGTAAACGCACCCCAGGGTCCATT
>NW_025307369.1:0-722 GCF_018294505.1 Triticum aestivum
GATTTTACAGTTTTTCGTAGTTTAGATCGAGTCTGTTCTTCATACCTACAGTCCACGAAAAAGCCACACAAAAAAAAATTAGGGTTAGTTCATCATATCCGAACCAATCTGAGCCTTTGCATAATCTTTTTAGGGTTTTGCTTTGTTGAATTTGCGGTTGCATCGTCGTGTCTAGTTGCTGGTCTTAGAGTCTAGTCTTTTAGAGTTTCGAGTTCTGGTCATAAGTTGTCACGCCGCCGCCGCACCATCATCATCGCCCCTGCCATCTACCACCACCGCTTATCCGCCACCGCTCCGAATCCGTATCCATATACCACCACCGATCCATATCCATATACTACCACCGCTACCACCACCGCTGCCATATACCACCACCATATATCCACCACCAATCCGAGTTCCTTGCATATTAGGTTTGTTTTCGAGATCCATCTAGATTCCGATTCGTGTTTCCTTGCCGGAGTAGGTTTCGAAAAAAAAAAGAGTCGGGTAGCCACGCTCCGTTTAGGCCCAAAATTTTTCGAAAACGCATTTTTCGAAAAAATTTCTGGCTATCCTATTTTTAGGTGTTTCTGAGTGTTTTGAGACAGGTGCCATTATAGCAAGTTTTTTTTGACCCGTTTCCAGTTTTTGGGTCCGGGCAGTCAAAAAAAAAAAAAAAAAATTGGTCGAAAAAATTTCGTGCCCATCCTGTCAGTTTGAGCTAAGAAGAGTTTTGAGAC
>NW_025307370.1:0-722 GCF_018294505.1 Triticum aestivum
ACTTCGTGTACAAAACGGACAATCTCTTTCAAAGTATCAGGATTTCATACGGAAACTCGTCTGTTACAAAGGGATTTCATTTTTTAAAACTTATTTGAACTCCTGACTTTTTGTGTGTTCAAAATGCACCATTCAAAGCCACATCATCATTTTTCAATCCTTTCTGACTTCATTTTTTATTTTTCATGCATTTACTAATTATTTTGAGCTATAAGACCCTAAGATTGAAAAGCATTTCAAATGAACTCTTAAAAGGTTGAAAGTTGGCATGGTATCATCATTTCATCCACATAGCATGTGCGAGAAAGTTGAGAGGGTTACGGCAAAAACTGGATGCACTTCGTGTACAAAACGGACAATCTCTTTCAAAGTATCAGGATTTCATACGGAAACTCGTCTGTTACAAAGGGATTTCATTTTTTAAAACTTATTTGAACTCCTGATGTTTTGTGTGGTCAAAATGCACCATTCAAAGCCACATCATCATTTTTCAATCCTTTCTGAATTCATTTGTTATTTTTCATGCATTTACTAATTATTTTGAGCTATAAGACCCTAAAATTGAAAAGCATTTAAAATGAACTCTGAAAAGGTTGAAAGTTGGCATGGTATCATCATTCCATCCACATAGCATGTGCAAGAAAGTTGAGAGGGTTACGGCAAAACTGGATGCACTTCGTGTACAAAACGGACAATCTCTTTCAAAGTATCAGGATTTCATA
>NW_025307371.1:0-722 GCF_018294505.1 Triticum aestivum
TGAGTTGTGGACGAAACAATCTGATGCTGCAGCAGAATCCGAGTCAAACTACAAGTCCAAAGGTGTTACATCACCTCCACTTGGGCCCATTGGCCTTGTACGACCTAGATTTAGTTTTAGGCTGCCTTGGGACGTCCTCCCACCTCCTTGGCCGCCACCCCTTGCTCCTATATAAGTAGATCCATCTAGTAGCTTTTTCCTTGGGATTTGTTTAGTTAAAAGTTAGCCAACGCAACTTCGTGTACTTCGTTTGTGTCCAACGACCAGACCAAGACCGCTTTCGGATCCCCACCTTTATCAATACTTCATACATATTTGCAATATTCAGATTGCTTTTATCATATTCTTGCTCGTTCTATCCAAGTTCCTTGCTTATTAGGTTTGTTTTCGGGATCAATCTAGATCCCGATTCGAGTTTCCTTGCCGGAGTAGGTTTCGGAAAAAAAAAAAAGAGTCGGGTAGCCACGCTCCGTTTAGGCCCAAAGTTTTTCAAAAACGCATTTTTCGAAAAAATTTCTGGCTATCCTATTTTTAGGTGTTTCTGAGTGTTTTGAGACAGGTGCCATTATAGGAAGTTTTTTTTGACCCGTTTCCAGTTTTTGGGTCCGGGCAGTCAAAAAAAAAAATTGGTCAAAAAAAAAATTTCGTGCCCATCCTGTCAGTTTGAGCTAAGAAGAGTTTTGAGACACTCGCCATTATAGTGATTTTTCGCAAAAAAAAAA
>NW_025307372.1:0-722 GCF_018294505.1 Triticum aestivum
GTCTCCGGGTCGTGGCCCCCCCTCACGGACGGCGATGACACGGTAGTAGACGTTCTGCGGTAACGATGCGGCGTCATTATTACTAAATACTCGGAGCGCGATAAAATCATGAGTTTTTTTGCACGACGTGGGCACATGTGCTATAGGAATGATGGTATTTTTTTCATAATTTTTGGCGATGGAAAAGTATCCAAAAAATTCCCTCTACGCGAATTGCCCTTCGCGCGTCTACGGTTGTGGACGGCGGCCTCCGGGGGCTAGCATGCCGCCAAATCTTGCGTAGGCGGCCTCTCACAAGTCTGAAAGTGTTGTGGCGGTTGCAAACGCCCGACACGCCTGTCCGGGGTGTGCCCCCCTCACGAACGGCGCCGCCGCCGACACCTGGAGGGGGGAAACGGACGCGTCAGGTCTACACGGAGGTGATCTTGCTGTGGATCTGGCCCAGATGTTTCTCCAAAGTGTTCCTATGGGCTGACCTAACACAACCGAGTGGGGAGGTCCACTGGTCAAAGCTCGTCCGTGCAAAGTCAAAGGGCTACATCCCGTGGTCAAACGCTACAGGGTTAGGCGGGACGGGGGCACTGGGGGGTAGAAATGCCACCGGAGCATCACACCGGGCCCTCATACATGCGGGGTGGTGTGGTGGCTTGTCCGAAGAGGCGAGACGCGTCTCCGGGGCGTGGGCCCCCCTAACGGACGGCGATGACACGGTAGCAAACGTT
>NW_025307373.1:0-722 GCF_018294505.1 Triticum aestivum
TGCAGAGCATTGTACACATAGAAATTTGCAAAATACATGCGGATCTGAATTTGGCAGACCCGTTGACTAAACTTCTCTCACAAGCAAAACATGATCACACCTTAGTACTCTTTAGGTGTTAATCACATGGTGATGTGAACTAAGATTACTGACTCTAGTAAACCCTTTTAGTGTTGGTCACATGGCGATGTGAACTATGGGTGTTAATCACATGGTGATGTGAACTATTGGTGTTAAATCACACGGCGATGTGAACTAGATTATTGACTCTAGTGCAAGTGGGAGATTGAAGGAAATATGCCCTAGAGGCAATAATAAAGTTGTTATTTATATTTCCTTATATCATGATAAATGTTAATTATTCATGCTAGAATTGTATTAACCAAAAACTTAGTACATGTGTGAATACATAGACAAACAGAGTGTCCCTAGTATGCCTCTACTTGACTAGCTTGTTAATCAAAGATGGTTAAGTTTCCTAGCCATGGACAAGACCCATCAGTTAGCTTAGCATAATGATCGTTCAGTTTTATTGCTACTGCTTTCTTCATGACTTATACATGTTCCTCTGACTATGCAACTCCCGAATACCAGAGGAACACCTTGTGTGCTATCAAACATCACAACGTAACTAGGTGATTATAAAGATGCTCTACATGTGTCTCCAATGGTGTTTGTTGAGTTGGCATAGATCGAGATTAGGATTTGTCACTCCGTCTATC
>NW_025307374.1:0-722 GCF_018294505.1 Triticum aestivum
CACCGGTATCACCTACTACCGCGTTAGGGCACACCGAACACCGTGTATTGCCTTGATATATTTTGTGGTGCTTTGTTTGCTCTGTATTCATTATTTCTTCCCCCTCTTCTCTCCGGTAGACTACGAGACCGACGCTGCTGTTGACCAGTTCGACTACGGAGTTGACGACTCCTCTCTCTTGCCAGAGCAACCAGGCAAGCCCCCCCTTGATCACCAGATATCGCCTACTCTTCTCTATACTACTTGCATTAGAGTAGTGTAGCATGTTACTGCTTTCCGTTAATCCTATTCTGATGCATAGCCTGTCATTGCTGCTACAGTCATTGATACCTTACCCGCAATCCTAAATGCTTAGTATAGGATGCTAGTGTTCCATCAGTGGCCCTACACTCTTGTCCGTCTGCCATGCTATACTACTGGGCTGTGATCACTTCGGGAGGTGATCACGGGCATATACGATATACTTTACACAGTTACATTATCTGTGATACTGTTCGGAGTTGGGGGCTGAAGGGGCAGGTGGCTCCATCCCGGTAGAGGTGGGCCTGGGTTCCCGACGGCCCCCGACTGTTACTTTGTGGCGGAGCGACAGGGCAGGTTGAGACCACCTAGGAGACAGGTGGGCCTGGTCCTGTTCGGCGTTCGCGGATACTTAACACGCTTAACGAGATCTTGGTATTTGATCTGAGTCTGGCTACGAGCCTATACGCACTAACCATCTA
>NW_025307375.1:0-722 GCF_018294505.1 Triticum aestivum
GCGGCTGGAGATGCCCTAACTAATTTCTACATGCATGCACGTCCAGCCATCCACTCAACTGCAACGACCCGGCCTAGCATGCATCTGACTTGGCTGGCATGCAAACGCATGGCTAGCTAAGTAACTCCATGCTTGACTAATTCATCACCCAATTCTAGCTTGCGTGCACACACATGATCTCAACTTTATGTGAGTACACCGCTGCACCTAGTGGATGGACACGACTACATGCATAACTGAACTCATGTGACGAAATAACCATGATGAACACCTATAAAACAAGGTTAACTCTAACACTATCAATGGTGGATTTGCTCGGATCTTGTCGTAGTTCATATAGTTTGTGCGTCTTCAAGTTGGATCCTTCCAATCTACGCAACTCTTCAATGACGGCTATTGCTATTCTGGTGTGTTGGTCCTATGGGGCCTTAGCACGACGCCTTTCCAACTGTCTACTACAACAAGTTTTGCTCAGCTCGGGAAGGGAGGGGCTATGACGGCGACGTGCCTTCGGCTCGATTCAGTGCTTATACTCGTCGCTAGATGGTCTACAAATCTAAATTTATTTTTTATTGTTTCTGGAGTTCATTGTACTGCCTTGATTGAAGATGAATAGAACAAAAAAAATTCCCTTCATTAGAGGACAATAAAATGTCTTGGTTGCCAGGTTATTGGCTCTGTCTCAAAAGCCAATGAGTAAGAAATGATTTTTGTGGGGGAAG
>NW_025307376.1:0-722 GCF_018294505.1 Triticum aestivum
TCGGTCAACGGTTGACGAAGCTGGCAACTGAGGTTTCTTGGTGGCCGCCAGCGACCTCGACAAGGTGCGGTTGGATGCTGCATCGGTGGGCTTCTATGTCGGCACTTCGATTCTTTGTGGTGGTGGTGCTTGGTGGACTTGTCGAAGACGGTGTGGGTTGGGTGTGTTGGGAGCTTGGGTGAAAACATTGTCTCGGCCTTGGGCCTATGACCGGCGATGGCGGCCGCTACGGTCAGCGTAAACCTTCTTGGAGGCACCGCTACAGTGTTGTCATAACCCTCCCGCATGGATCCAGCTTCGGGGGAAACCCCAAATCCAGTGGAATTGGATGATGGCGGTGCCTTGGGGTAATTTTCCCTCTTGAGGGCTTCATTCTTGGAGCTAGGCATCGACAAGTGGGACAAGAGGAAGGTGTCGGTGTTGGTGTCGAGGCCTCTATGGCAACGATGGCGGAGGCGGGCGATGTCGGAGGCACATCAATGGTTGCGGTAGTCAGCTCTTCTCCATGGTACTACCTCGGGTTGTTTTGTTGTGGTGAAGTCAAAGCTGCGGCGGCGGGCCCGGTGGCGACGATGATATGCAACAGATGGTTTGTTTGGTGGTCTTCCGCAGTGCCAACAATGTTTATTTCTCCTTCGGAGCTCTCCATCGGAGTCGGAGCTGCGCTGCCTTCGATGTGGTTGTCTGGGTCTGCATGGATCTTCTTATTTTTTCACACAACC
>NW_025307377.1:0-722 GCF_018294505.1 Triticum aestivum
ACTCATCGACATGCAAGTCGTGATTCCTATTACAAGAACATGATCAATCTCATACATCACATATATCATTCATCACATCCTTTTGTCCATATCACATCACACGGCATATGCTGCAAAAACAAGTTAGACGTCCTCTAATTGTTGTTGCAAATTTTTACGTGGCTGCTATAGATTTCTTAGCAAGAACGTTTCTTACCTACGCCAAAACCACAACATGATATGCCAATTTCTATTTACCCTTCATAAGGACCCTTTTCATCGAATCCGATCTGACTAAAGTGGGAGAGACAGACACCTGCTAGCCACCTTATGCAACTAGTGCATGTCAGTCGGTGGAACCTGTCTCACGTAAGTGTACGTGTAAGGTCGGTCCGAGCCGCTTCATCCCACGATACCGCCGAATCAAGATAAGACTAGTAACGGCAAGTAAATTGACAAAATCGATGCCCACAACTACTTTGTGTTCTACTCGTGCATAGAAACTACGCATAGACCTAGCTCATGATGCCACTGTTGGGGATCGTAGCAGAAATTTAAAATTTTCTACGCATCACCAAGATCAATCTATGGAGTAATCTAGCACCGAGGGAAGGGGAGTGCATCTACATACCATTGTAGATCGCTAAGCGGAAGCGTTGCAAGAACGCGGATGAAGGAGTCGTACTCATAGCGATTCAGATCGCAGTTGATTCTGATCTAAGTGCCGAACCACGGCGCCTCCG
>NW_025307378.1:0-722 GCF_018294505.1 Triticum aestivum
GACAAGTTCCCTAGAAGCGTAGGGTAAAAATATACAAAGGAAGGAATCTAGTAGAGGAAGTAACATAGCAATTGATAACAGAAATAAAGTTATATTACAAGATAACTTGTCGCAGCTCTAACAAACTGTTTCCATAACATGATTAGCAGCGACAAGGGAAAAGAAGAAATGGGCGGCCTAGTCTACGCGTCCGCCCTTGACCCTCTTGATCTCGCTCACCTTGTCCACAATGGGTGCGACAAGGGCCTTGAGTGCGTCCCGATCGGCGTCTGGCGGCAAGGACTTGAGGACGTTGGTGAAGCTGAGGCCTGGATTGCGGAAAGCAACCTTCATCAGCACCTTCTGGAGAACCCCGGCGCAGATTTTGCGCGACTCGTCGGCGAGCTGCTTTGGGATCCTCTCCCGGAGCCGCTGGAGTGCCGTTGCCACGCCCTTGAAGAACAAGGTGAGCTTGGCGCTGGGTTGGAGATTCTCGTCGGAGGGATACCCAAAGTCCTCCATCCCCAGCTGCGCCAGCTCCTCGTTGATGACTACGGCAACATTCACCAGACCCTCGGTCCAGTGCTCCACCGTGTCTCTGAATGAGTTCTGGGTAACTGCGATGCTCTCCAGCAGCGCCTTGTCAGCTTTGACCTTCTCTGACAAAGTCCTCTCCCGCTCCTTGGCGGCCTCCAGCGTCTGCGTCAGTGTGGCCAGCTTCAGCTCCAGATCCGCGTTGGAAT
>NW_025307379.1:0-722 GCF_018294505.1 Triticum aestivum
TAGGTTCAGTAGGTTGAGGAGCAACTCTTTGCTCTACTGGTCGGGGTGAAGGTACCCCGAACAAGCCGCTCAAAGGATTATGTTCCATAGTAACAAGTGACAGTAAATTTCAGCACACTATATAAATTTTTCCTTACCAAGTTCCACTTACCAAAGGCGCATCACTCCCCGGCAAAGGCGCCAGAAAAGAGTCTTGATGATTCACAAGTGTAGGGGATCTATCATAGTCCTTTCGATAAGTAAGAGTGTTGAACCCAACAAGGAGCAAAAGGAAATGACAACCGGTTTTTAGTAACGTATTCTCTGCAAGCACTGAAATTTTCGGTAAGAGATAGTTTTTTGATAAGGTAATTTGTAACGGATAACAAGCAAAAAAAGTAAATAAGGTGCATAAAGATGGCCCAATCCTTTTTGTAGCAAAGGATAATCCTGGACAAGTTCTTATATAGAGAAAAGCGCTCCTGAGGACACATAGGAATGATCGTCAAGCTAGTTTTCATCACGCTCATATGATTCGCGTTCGTTACTTTGATAATTTGATATGTGGGTGGACCGGTGCTTGGGTACTGCCCTTTCTTGGACAAGCATCCCACTTATGATTAACCCCTTATGAAGCAACTCATAAACTAGGGTTTAAGCTTCTGACACTCTAGCAACCCATCATCTACTTATTACTTCCCAATGCCTTCCTCTAGGCCCAAACAATGGTGATGTGTCATGTA
>NW_025307380.1:0-722 GCF_018294505.1 Triticum aestivum
TGGGCCTCGGGCCCGCGTCGGAGGCGGCGGCGAACTGGTCCCGCGGGGACACGTGGCGGCGGCGGGTTGGATGGCGGCGGCGGGTGGACGTTGTCCGGTCGGATCCGGACATGTCCGTCGGTGGCGGGGTTGATCTGTTTTTTTTAGGAGGAGGACGGGGAGGAAGACGAGATCCGAAATGGGGGGTGTATATATAGGCATAAGTGGAGCTAGGAGAGTCCAAATGAGGTGCGGTTTTCGCCCACGCGATCGTGATCGAATGCCCTAGGACATGGAGCAGAGTTTGGTGGGTTTTGGGACAATTTTTGGGGGTTGTTGGGCTGCAACACACACGAGGCCTTTTCGGTCCCTCGGTTAACCGTTGGAGTATCAAACGAAGTCCAAATGATACGAAACTTGACAGGCAGTCTACCGGTAGTAAACCAAGGCGGCATGACAAGTCTCGGTCCAATCCGGAAATGTTTGAACCCCACACATGAAAGAAGACTAGAAATGGCCACCGGAGGAGAACGAAGTGCCGGAATGCAAAACGGACAACGGGGAAAATGCTCGAATGCATGAGATGACCATGTATGCAAATGCAATGCACGTGATGACATGATAAGAGATGCACGAAAAAGAAAAACAACACACGGAGACAAAGACCCGAACCCGAGAAATAAATATAACTTAGCGCCGGAGACGGCAAGAGTTGGATACAAATATGGAAAGTATATCTGGGG
>NW_025307381.1:0-722 GCF_018294505.1 Triticum aestivum
TCCTCCTTGGCGTAGGTTGCGAAATTCACGCTTCTTCATAGCCATAGCTCCTGCTGAAACATGAGCTGTACGGAAAGCTTGCTGAAACTGGTCCCATGTGACAGTGTCAATAGGGTGCGTGGCTGTATAATTCTCCCACCATGATGCTGCGGGTCCATCAAGTTGATGTGCGGCAAAACACACTCTTTCCGCATCTGTGCATCCTGCAGTGGTCAACTCCCTTCCAACTTTGCGGAGCCAATCATCTGCAACAATCGTCTCGGTGCTACTGGAAAACACCGGCGGGTTTAGCCTTAAGAAACGGGCTAAGTGATCAACAGGTGGTGGTGGCGGTGGGTTGTTGTTGTTGTTGCCTTGGTTCTGCACTAACACTTGCATCAGGGCATTCTGTTGCTGAATCAACTGGGTGATCTCTGGCGGGAAAACAAATCCGGTGTCGCGTCTCGGAGGCATCTGATAGGTTTAGAAAAGATGAGAGTTAAGAATAGAATGAGGTCTAGAGAGAAAACACTACCCATATGCTCATGAGACAAATACAATCAATATCACTCAATCAATTCAAACAAGGCAAAACAATCGATCTAACTAGCGTTACAAAGTGCTTGAACTATACTATTAAATGGGGGAAAACTACTACTGATATGGTGGTCTACTAGAAATTCTGATCCGTTGAAGACTCCATGATGTCTGCTC
The DNA here is from genome assembly GCF_018294505.1 of Triticum aestivum. Classification (NCBI taxonomy): domain Eukaryota; kingdom Viridiplantae; phylum Streptophyta; class Magnoliopsida; order Poales; family Poaceae; genus Triticum; species Triticum aestivum. Next base: position 694 of record NW_025307381.1, read on the forward strand.
CAGCTTCATCAACCCAGTCGTCTTCACTT
>NW_025307382.1:0-722 GCF_018294505.1 Triticum aestivum
GAACGGGGGAGGAGAGGGTGAACTAAGTCGCCCACCGAGCATGTAGTCGCCTACATCCTAGCATGTAGTCGCTGCGCACCAAGCCTATAGTCACCACGGAATCGCCTACACTAGCATGTAGTTGCCGCACAAACAAGAAAAAATTCGACGAATCCAAGATACAACCAAGCCTGGCCCACGTCAAATGCACCGATGGAGTCGCTTAAACCCAAATACACAGTCGCATGCCTTCCCACACAAATCAAGCAACTTGGGGGCAGGGGGAGGGGGAACTAAGTCGCCCACTGCCCTGGTACCGACTCACCCACGGTCATCATAAGCACGGAGTCGCCTACACCCCAGCATCTAGGGCCTACAATGTAGTCGCCGCACAAACAAGCAAAAACTCGATTAATCCAACACACAACCAAACCCAGCCACGTTTAATCCATGGACGGTGTCTCTCAAACTCAAATACATAGCTCCTGCCTTCTCAAATTCAGTAGGTTTAAATTGCCTACGACATCTTTTAGTTGCTTGAAAAAATTTAGGGGACCTACTACTTCCTTTCCTTTTCTCTTTTTCATTTTTTTTGGCAATTACAGGTCATGGTACTTCTCATCCCAATCAACTTCTTCCTTATTGTTTCCATTTTCGTGCAGGGCCTGGGACAGGCACAAGGAATTAAAAAGCAAGTAAAGAAGAGTGAGTCCGGCAAGGGGGGCAAAACTGACTGAATCAGG
>NW_025307383.1:0-722 GCF_018294505.1 Triticum aestivum
TGAAGATCGTCGCCGCGGGCCATATGTATATGGAGGAGATAATCCTCAATCCAAACCGCGGGGTCTGTTGTGCCATCGTAGGATTCGATATTAACGGGTTTAAACCCTTCAAGGATTTGATGATCCATTACTTCATCAGTGAAGCATAGTGGGTGTGCGGCGCCTCTGTATTGAGCAATATCGCGACGTAGCTCGAGAGAGCGTTGTTTGCTGTGTTCGGCCCGGCCGGAGTAGTTGTATCCGGCGCGACGGTATTCGTCGTGGGTTTTGGGGCGCCCACGTGATCCATAGATAGATCTGGATTGTCTTGCCTTGTCCTCCAATATATCCCGCAAGTCCAGCGCGTTCCCCCGTGGCTTCATGCTTTTTGAGCGATGTCGGGGTACGGTTTATTGGAGGGCTTGCACGCCTCTCTGTCGCGGCCACGAGGTGGTCGGTCTGCCGTATTGTGCGCTGGTGATGCAGGTTTGTACGCTTCCTCCTCTAGTCGGGGGAGCAACTTGTGTTTTGGGTAACTTTTGGAGGGGCGTTCGAGTTCATACTCTTCGGCCGCGAGGACCTCGGTCCATCTGTTGGCCAGTAGGTCTTGATCAGCTTGAAGTTGTTGCTGCTTTTTCTTTAGGCTGTTTGCCGTGGCCATTAGCCTGCGTCTGAAATGCTCTTGTTCGACGGGATCCTCAGGCACGACGAATTTGTCGTCGTCGAGGCTTGCCGCGTCTTCG
>NW_025307384.1:0-722 GCF_018294505.1 Triticum aestivum
TGCTGCTGCTCGTGCGTGCCTGCGTGTCGCCAAGCTCCAGCTGCTCCTGCATGCACGCACGTGGAGCCGTTGCTGCTGCGTGCCCGCCGGCGGCCGCAGCCGCCGCCGCCGCCCGTCCGCCCTGCTGTTGTGCGCCCGCGCCCTCGCCCTCACCAGCCGCTGCTGCGCCCCCACGGCCGATCTACTGGTGCGCGCCCGCACCCGGGCTTGCAGCTGAGCAATTGTGGGGGTGAACCGGTGGCGGGGATCGAGCTTCAAGACCGTGGGCGGGCACCGGCGGCGTCGAGATGCGGCCGCTTCTCTATTTGGCCGGAATTGAGCTCGGGAGGTCGTGGCACCGGCCGTGAGGGAAGCGGTTGGCGCTGAAATATCCCTCCCGCCAAGGATAGAGGATACTGCAAAAGGAAGGTGAAGTCCCGCGCATACAGAGGAATTGGGCTCGCGGATGCGGGATCCAAAAAAAATCCTGGAAGGCCGGATTTGGAGGATCTATTCGGGACGGGTACGGGATGATCCCGCAAACAGGCAGTATTATAGGGGAGGGGCCCGGTTTACGGGATCTGCTAGAGATGCTCTAAGATACTCTTGAATTGTTCCCTTTTTAGTTTTTTTACAAATGAGTAATATGTGCACTTGCCCCCTAAGTTAAACAAAATTGCTGTTAGGATAGTGCATTCATTAGTAGAATTTCTATCACGTGATTAGTTGTTGGTAGTTTTTTT
>NW_025307385.1:0-722 GCF_018294505.1 Triticum aestivum
GAAAGAGATTGTCCGTTTTGTACATGAAGTGCATCCAGTTTTTGCCGTAACCCTCCCAACTTTCTTGCACATGCTATGTGGATGAAATGATGATATCAGGCCAACTTTCAACCTTTTCAGAGTTCATTTGAAATGCTTTTCAATTTCAGGGTCTTATAGCTCAAAATAATTAGTAAATGCATGAAAAATAACAAATGAAGTCAGAAAGGATTGAAAAATGATGATGTGGCTTTGAATGGTGCATTTTGAACACACAAAAAGTCAGGAGTTCAAATAAGGTTTAAAAACTGAAATCCCTTTGTAACAGACGTGTTTCCGGATGAAATCCTGATACTTTGAAAGAGATTGTCCGTTTTGTACACGAAGTGCATCCAGTTTTTTCCGTAACCCTCTCAACTTTCTTGCACATGCTATGTGGATGAAATGATGATATCATGCCAACTTTCAACCTTTTCAGAGTTCATTTGAAATGCTTTTCAATTTTAGGGTCTTATAGCTCAAAATAATTAGTAAATGCATGAAAAATAACAAATGAAGTCAGAAAGGATTGAAAAATGATGATGTGGCTTTGAATGGTGCATTTTGAACACACAAAAAGTCAGGAGTTCAAATAAGTTTTGAAAAATGAAATCCCTTTGTAACAGACGAGTTTCCGGATGAAATCCTGATACTTTGAAAGAGATTGTCCGTTTTGTACACGAAGTGCATCCAGTTTTTGCCGT
>NW_025307386.1:0-722 GCF_018294505.1 Triticum aestivum
GTAAGCAGAGCACATGTATATACCTGTATCACTGTCTTGGAGCCAACAAACGCCTCAATTTTTCTCCAACCGCGATCGAACCTGTTACGCAGAAACACAAACAGAGAGATACATGTAACTAACGAGGACAGACAGACAAGGTAACAAGAACTCCACAGCTCAATTAAGCCTATACATGTAACTAACGAGGACCATGTCATTATCATGGCAGTCCACTATATATTTTTATGACAAAATACATCATTATCAGGGCACATTATGGCCATTTTCTTACATGATGCCAAGCTAATGACTGACATCTGTTCTTGGCAAATGATGAGTCTCTGGTGCCCCTTGCAAATTGTTGATGCCACATTGTACTTGTACCCCATATGTTTAACCCCAAACACAAAAACATCACCACAAGGACTGAGATAAAAACTAATACTATCATGTACTTGAAGAAACCTAGGGGGTGAGGGGCATCACCTCGAATCACCTAGAGGACGCCGGCGGGGAGAGAAACCTAGGGGAAGGAGGGGAGGAGAGAGGAGGAATCACCTAGAGGACGCCGGCGTCGAGGAGGCTGCGGGCGGCGATCCGGAGGAAGGGGCCCGTGATGTCGTCGGCGTCCTTGGCCGCCTTCTTGACCTTCCGAGCAGAAGAAGGCACGGGTGGTGAGAGGAGGAGGAGAAGCTAGGGGGATGGGGGAAGGGAGGGAGGGGACGTACGTGCTGGGGCGG
>NW_025307387.1:0-722 GCF_018294505.1 Triticum aestivum
GACAGGTACCCCTCTCCTCTCCCCTCTCCCCCTAGGGTTCGGTAGATCCCCCTCCTGGTCGACCTAGGGTTAGGATTCGGTCGATCTAGGGTTAGGATTCGGTCAATCTAGGGTTAGGATTCAGTTGATCTACGAGCTCTTGGTGGTTCTTGTTCATGTTCATTGGACAAGTTGTTCATGTTCATCGAGCTCCTGGTTCTTGTTCTTGTTCATGTCGATCTAGGGCTAGGATTCGTTTTCTTGTTGATCTAGGGTTAGGATTCGCGCGTCGGCTCCTCCCTCCCTGCTCGAACCCTACTGATCCAGAACATGCTCGCCAGATTCACTCATGGTGCTTGGCTTGGGTCACAGTTGGTTATGTTGCATGCGTGTCCTTGTGAACTTGTAGTGTTTGATCTCCCTCATGGTTTAGGGTTCATGTTGATGGAGAGGAAGTGCATGATTTTAGGGGATGGGGATGGATGAGGAGGTGGATGAGGTTTGAGGAAGACCTCCCTCTGGTTCATGGTTCATGTTGCACTGATGTTCATGGTTCATGGATGAGGAGGTGGATGAGGTTTAGGGGATGAGGTGTATGATTTAATTACTTGGCTTGTATCAGTAGCACTTGGAGAAGGTGCCCCTCAGGGCCTCTCATGCTACCCATTCCTGTTGTTTTGAGGTTATGGGTGGGTTTGCTTGTATTGGTTTGGTTATATTGTGCTTGTGCGTTGGTTTGGTTC
>NW_025307388.1:0-722 GCF_018294505.1 Triticum aestivum
CTCTCTACTTTCTTGCACATGCTATGTGGGTCAAATGATGATACCATGCCAACTTTCAACCTTTTCAGAGTTCATTTGAAATGCTTTTCAATTTCAGGGTCTTATAGCTCAAAATAATCAGTAAATGCATGAAAAAAAATGAAGTCAGAAAGGGTTGAAAATTGATGATGCGGCTTTGAATGGTGCATTTTGAGCACAGAAAAACTATGGAGTTAAAATAAGTTCAAAAAAATGAAATCCCTTTGTAACAGACAAGTTTCCGTACGAAACCCTGATACTTCGAAAGAGATTGTCCATTTTGTACACGAAGTACATCCAGTTTTTGCCGTAACCCTCTCTACTTTCTTGCACATGCTATGTGGGTCAAATGATGATACCATGCCAACTTTCAACCTTTTCAGAGTTCATTTGAAATGCTTTTCAATTTCAGGGTCTTATAGCTCAAAATAATCAGTAAATGCATGATAAATAACAAATGAAGTCGGAAAGGGTTGAAAATTGATGATGCGGCTTTTAATGGTGCATTTTGAGCACAGAAAAACTATGGAGTTCAAATAAGTTCAAAAAAATGAATTCCCTTTGTAACAGACGAGTTTCTGTATGAAACCCTGATACTTCGAAAGAGATTGTCCGTTTTGTACACGAAGTGCATCCAATTTTTGCCGTAACCCTCTCTACATTCTTGCACATTCTATGTGGGTCAAATTATGATACCATGCCAA
>NW_025307389.1:0-722 GCF_018294505.1 Triticum aestivum
GGTTCTGTTCCAGGCTCAAGATCAATAACGAACTCGACTGGCCGATGAGGAGGCATACCCGGAAGCTCTTCTGGAAAGACATCTTGGTACTCACAAACGACTGGAATCTGAGAAATAGCATCCAATTCGCCCTTCTCATTGAGAGAAAACAACCGAATGGTTTCATCACGAGCGGCATAGATGATAACATCCTCAGAAGGGTGTGTCAATTGAATTTGCCTGGCAGCACAATCAAGCTGAGCCTTGTGCTTAGAAAGCCGGTCCATCCCAAGAATAAGATCAATATCAGAATCGCCAAGAACAACTGGAGAAGACAGAAATTTATAGTCGCACATCTTGATAGATACATCCGGGACGCAATTATTAGAAGTCATCTGCTTGCTAGGGGACACAATCTTCAACGGGATAGGAATCTTTTCCGTCACAAACTCATGCTTGGCAACAAAAGGTCTTGAAATGAAAGAATGCGATGCACCAGTATCAAATAAGACTTTTGCAGGAATATCATTAACAGAAAGATTACCGATTATCACATCAGAAGAATCCTCTGCTTGCGCTGCATTCATCATGTTCACCTTAGCAGAATTTGGATTATGCTTGACCACTGCATTGCTTGAGGACCTCACAGGAGGAGGAGGAGGAAGGCGCCTTTGATTCAAGCATTTGTTCGCGTAGTGGCCTTTCTGCTGGCACTTGTTGCAAGTCACTTCTGAGAGCAAACG
>NW_025307390.1:0-722 GCF_018294505.1 Triticum aestivum
GTAAAGCAAATATCAATGTCTTACAAGTTCTTACCATGCAGCAGGCGGTGATCGGCAACCAGCGGTGTCAAGTAACTTCGAATATTGAGTAAAGCGATTGCCAGGGGAGCGTACGTATACACGGTGTAGAAATATGTGGAGCTGGGTTGGCTATATATGGTAGCAAAAGATTAGCAATAATCAATTCAAAGATGCAATGTTGAATAAACGCTCAACGACGGTACTGTGCTGGTCCTAGGCTAGACCGAACTAGAGACGCGAGCCTAGAACACTAATGAGGTCACGGCGTAGCACAACTAGCATCAATGAAGGATACTAAGTAGCTCTTGACAGCAAGATATAAGTGAAGATCACAACAGCAGTGAAGATAATGAGGTGAAACAACAGCCAAGCAGGATATATCAACAACTTTGTCTCCAACTTTCCTCTGAAAAAGTTTGTGCCGATTTTTTTGTTTTTTTTTCTTCTCTCTTTTTTTTCCTCACACTTTTTTTTCTTTCTCTCCTTTTTTTTTCTCGAACTTTTTTTTCCTTTTTTTTCTCTCTTTTTTTCTCCCTCTTTCCAAAACAAACTAGATAAGATGCAGATTGGATCAAGTGAAGATGTGAACGATCTCAACTATTATTATGACAATGAATGGTGGGTAGCACGTGGTGGAAATTGATGGATGGGTGGTGGACAACGGAAGAGATAATGATGCAGCGGTGGCGTGACTAATGTGA
>NW_025307391.1:0-722 GCF_018294505.1 Triticum aestivum
TGTCTATCATCAACACTCACAGTTTTGTTCGATTCTGGGCTGTTTGATGGACTATTATTCACTATTTTGGGGTCCTGGAGTGATTTCCACGATTAACAAACCCCGGACTGCGTTTACGTGTCGGTCATCAACACTCATAGTTTTGGCCGATTCTGGCCTGTTTCCTTGACTATTACTCACTGTTTTGGGGTCCCGGAGTGATTACCACAATTAACGAACCCTGTGGTGCGTTTACGTGTCGGTCATCAACACTCGCGGTTTTGGTCGATTCTGACCCGTTTCATGGACTATTACTCACTGTTTTGTGGTCTCAGAGCGATTTCCATGGTTGTCGAACCCCAAGGTTTGCTTACGTGTTGGTCGTCAAGACTCGCAGTTTGGGCCGATTTTGGCCCGTTTCTTGGACTATTACTAAGTTTTGGGGTCCCGAAGTGATTTCCACAATTGACGAACCCCGGGGTGCATTTACGTGTCGGTCATCAATAGTCACAATTTTGGCCGGTTCTTGTCCGTTTTGTGCACTATTACTCAGTGTTTTGGGGTCCCAGAGCGATTTCCACGAGTGATGATCCCCGGGGTGCGTTTACGTGTCCGTCTTCAACACCCATAGTTTTGGCCAATTCTGCCCCGTTTCCTGAACTATTACTCACCGTTTTGGGGTCCCGACTCGATTTCCATAGTTGTTCAACCCCAAGATGCACTTACGTGCCGGTCATCAACAC
>NW_025307392.1:0-722 GCF_018294505.1 Triticum aestivum
GCCCGGGGACGCGTGCCGGGCGTTCGCAACCGCCACAACACTCTCAGACTTGTGAGAAGTAGCGCACGCAAGATTGGCGGCATGCTAGCCCACGGAGGCCGCCGGCCACAGTCGTAGACATGCGAAGGGCAATCCGCGTAGAGGGAAGTGTTCGGATACTTCTCCATTATCAAAAATTACGAAAAATTACCATCGCTCCTATAGCACATGTGCCCACGTCATGTAAAAAACTCATGATTTTATCGCGATCCGAGTATTTTATAATATTCACGCCGCACCGTTACCGCAGAACGTCTACTACTGTGTCATCGCCATCCGTGAGGGGGGCCACACCCTGGAGACGCGCGCCGCCTCTTTAGACATGCCACAACACCACCCCGCATGTATGAGGGGCCGGGCCCGCGTCCCGCCTAACCCTGGAGCGTTTGACCACGAAATCTAGCCCTTTGACTTTCCACGTAAGGACTTTGACAAGTGGACCTCTCCACCCGGTTGTGTCAGGTCAGCACAGAGGGATACCTGGAAGCAACATCCGGGCCAAACCCACAGCTACACCCCCTCCGTGTAGACCCGACGCATCCGTTTCCCCCCTCCAGGTGCCGGCGGTGGCGCCGTCCTTGAGGGGGGCCACACCCCGGAGACGCTAGCCGCCTCTTCGGACATGCCACAACACCACCCCACATGTAAGGGGCCGATGCGAAGCTCTGGTGGCATTGCTACCC
>NW_025307393.1:0-722 GCF_018294505.1 Triticum aestivum
TATGAGTGTTGATGACCGACACATAAGCGCACCTTGGGGTTCAACAACTACGAAACCGGTTTGGGGCCCCAAAACGGTGAGTAATAGTCCATGAAACGGGTCGGAATCGACCAAAACCGCGAGTGTTCATGACCAAATCGTAAACGCACCCAAGGGTTCGTTAATCGTGGAAATTACTCCGGGACCCCAAAACAGTGAGTAATAGTCCATGAAACGGGCCAGAATCGGCCAAAACTGTGAGTGTTGATGACCGACACGTAATCGCACCTTGGGGTTCAACAACAATGGAAATTGCTTTGGGGCCCCAAAACGGTGAGTAATAGTCCATAAAACGGGTCAGAATCGATAAAAACCGCGAGTGTTGATGACCGAAACGTAAACGCACCCCAGGGTTCGTTAATCGTGGAAATCACTCCGGGACCCCAAAAGAGTGAGTAATAGTCCACGAAACGGTCTGGAATCGGCCAAATCTGTGAGTGTTGATGACCTACACGTAAGCGCGCCTTGGGGTTCAACAACTATGGAAATTTGTTTGGGGCCCAAAAATGGTGAGTTATAGTCCACGAAACGGCTCAGAATCTTCCAAAACTGCGAGTGTTGATGACCGAAATGGAAACGCACCCCAGGGTTCGTTAATCGTGTAAATCACTCCGGGACCGAAAAACAGTGAGTAATAGTCCACGAAACGGGCCAGAATCGGCCAAAACTGTGAGTGTTGATGA
>NW_025307394.1:0-722 GCF_018294505.1 Triticum aestivum
CAAAAAAAAAAGGCCGACTTCACCATGAGGACCTGAAACAGAGGAATGAAGACATCAATGAAAGGGATCAACCTCTTCGAAAGAGCAACCAAGACTGAGAAGATCCGTTAGCATATCGTAACTAGATCCCTCCCCCCCCCTTACTCGTGCTCCTAAATCTCAGGACGAGATTTCTTGTAGTGGAGGAGAATTGTGACGCCCGGATAATTAAGCTACAGTGATTCCCCGCTAATGATGCCACGTCACCACGGTTACTGTGATAAACTCTCGATAGTTCAGAACCGAAACAAATTCAAAATTTAAATAAAAGAAAACAATAAAAGTTTTCAAAAAAATTAAAACAAAAATGTTCGGTGGTTGCCAAATATTACAAAGATAATTATGGTGTAAGGTTCCCAATTTTATAAAATGCCTAAGAGTTTATAAATAAATAAAAACAGAAAAGAAAATATAAAAACAGAAAACAAAACTAACAAAGAACAAAAAAAGGAAAAAGAGAGAAACCCCCCGGGCTTCGGCCCAGCTGACCACAGGCCCAACTGGGCCACCACCAGGCCCCGGCCGGCCCACCCCACACCCCACTCCCTTAAACCCCCACTCCCCCTCGGTCCAACCCACCGCCACCGACACTCCCCCCCGAAAATATCTCACCCCTCCCCTCTCTCCCCCGATTGGATCGGGATCGAGAGGAGGAGGCCACCGACGCCATCGCCCACCGCCGC
>NW_025307395.1:0-722 GCF_018294505.1 Triticum aestivum
CGAACCCCGCCGCCGCGAGGAAGCCGCCGCCGCCATTTCCCGCCGTCGCCGGAACCCCCGCCGCCCCTCCCGACCCCGCCGGACCTCCCGCCACCCCGGAGCCCCGCCGGAGCCTCGCCGGCGAAGACCGCCGGAGGTAGCCACTACCCCGCCCCGATCCGGTTTTCCCTAAAAAAAATCGATCCGGTTTATTTAAAAAAAACTAGATTGGTTTTATTTTTCGGTTTTCTTATTTAACGAACGTTCACCGAACCGTTCGTTTCAATGAACGCGTTCGTTGGATTAGTTCTGTTAACGAACGTCCGTTATTTAAACCGCTCGTCGTTTTTCCTTTATTCGGATTTAATCCGTTATTTCTCTGATTCGATTTCCGATCCAATTTTCAAATCTATTTTATTTCTTGCTCGTTTATCGGAATCAGGTGATTCAAACGCCTGGAGTTTCGTAACGAAACCGCCGTTCCGACTAACTAACTTTCACAGAGTTTTGCTACTGTGAAATTTTGACCTAATTTCAGATTTCTAAACCGAGTCGTTCCCTCTCGAGTTCTGACTTTCGATGCCTTATTTGATTCGATTCTTTCGCAACCAGGGTTCTTAAGTTGAACTGTCTGGTTAGATCTTTTATTCGAGATTTCCCTGTGCATTAGATGAGTACTTATTGTATGCTTGTTGTTTGTCTGCGTTAGATCACCCGGATTGCGCCGCTTGTTACTTCGAATC
>NW_025307396.1:0-722 GCF_018294505.1 Triticum aestivum
TCACTCCTCCCTCCCTCCCGACTGGATTGGGGTCGAGCAACCCCGACCCCATCGCCGCACCGTCGCAGCCACCTCGTCGACGCCACCTAGAGGACCACCTCGCCGGACCTCGCTTCCCCGTCTCCCCCTCGTCTGCTTCCCCCACCTCTCGATCCCGATCTGGATCGGGAAGGGGAACGAACCCGGCGCCCCTCGCCGCCTCGGCCCCGGCCGCTCAACACCGACGTCGGTGCCGTCCCTCGCCGCAACTGCTCGTCTCCTCGTCGCCCGACCGTCCTCGACCTCCTCCCCGAACGGCCTCAACGACCCCGCCGCCTAGATCGACCGCGCACGCCGCCGCCTGGACCTCGCCGGACGTCCTCGCCGGTCTGCCTCCTCCTCCTCGTCGGCCTGCACCTCGTCACCGCGTCGCTGACTTCTCCGTCTCCTCCCCGCGCCCCACTGCCCCGATCCCTGCATCTCGCTGTGAGCCTCCGCCTCCTCCTCTCCTCCTTCAGTCTCGCGCACACACTCACGACCGCGGCATCGTCCGTGCGCTGGCCGCGCCCAGCGCCTCGCCCCGCTGAGGCCTCTCTGCCTCGCCCTCTCCCTTGCTCCCCGCGTCCTCGCCTCTGCTGCCGCGCCCTGGCGCCGTCCCGCCGTGGCCTCACCGCTGTCGCCTCCGGCGGCCGGCCTCGCCGTGCCCTGCTATCGCCGGCGCCCCCCTGGTGGCCCTGATGGGC
>NW_025307397.1:0-722 GCF_018294505.1 Triticum aestivum
TATTACGCACTGTTTTGGGGTATCGAAGTGATTTCAACGATTAACGAACCGCAGGGTGCGTTTACGTTTCGGTCATCAACACTTACACTTTTGTCCGATTCTTGCCTTTTTGTATACAATTACTCACTGTTTTGGTGTCCCGGAGTGATTTCCACGATTAACGAACCCCGGCGTGCGTTTACGTGTCGGTCATCAACACTCACAGTTTTGGCCGATTCTGGCCCGTTTCGTGGACTATTACTCACTTTTTTGGGGCCCCGGAGTGATTTCCATGATTAACGAACCCCTGGTAGCGCTTACGGGTTGGTTATCAACACTCGCGGTTTTTGTCGATTCTGACCCGTTTCGTGGACTGTTACTCACCGTTTTGGGGCCCCAAAGCGATTTCCATGGTTGTTGAACCCCAAGGTGCGCTTAAGTGTAGGTCATCAACAATCACAGTTTGGGCCGATTCTTGCCCGTTTCTTGGACTATTACTTAGTTATGGGGGTCCCGAAATGACCCCGGGTTGTGTTTACGTGTCGGTCAGCAACACTCACAATTTTGGCCAATTCTAACGTGTTTTGTGGACTATTACTCACTGTTTTCAGGTCCCGAAGTGATTTCCATAGTTGTTGAACCCCAAGGCGCGCTTACGTGTCGATCATCAATACTCATAGTTTTGGCTGATTCTGGCCCGTATCATGGACTATTACTCACTTTTTTGGGCCCCCGGAGTGATT
>NW_025307398.1:0-722 GCF_018294505.1 Triticum aestivum
AAACTTAGGCGAGTACTGGACTGCAGCTAAGCCTCCGAGTGGGAGGGTCGCTCTCCACTCGGTAGCATTTTTCAAACTTAGGCGAGTACTAGACTACAGCTAAGCCCCCGAGTGGGAGGGTCGCTCTCCACTCGGTAGGTTTTTTAAACTTAGGCGAGTACTGGACTGCAGCTAAGCCCCCGAGTGGGAGGGTCGCTCTCCACTCGGTAGGATTTTCAAACTTAGGCAAGTACTGGACTGCAGCTAAGCCTCCGAGTGGGAGGGTCGCTCTCCACTCGGTAGGATCTTCAAACTTAGGCGAGTACTGGACTGCAGTTAAGCCCCCGAGTGGGAGGGTCGCTCTCCACTCGGTAGGATTTTTCACACTTAGGCGAGTACTGGACTGCAGCTAAGCCCCCGAGTGGGAGGCTGGCTCACCACTCGGTAGGATTTTCAAACACTTAGGCGAGTACTCGACTGCAGCTAAGGCCCCGAGTGGGAGGCTGGCTCACCACTCGGTAGGATTTTCAAACACTTAGGCGAGTACTGGACTGCAGCTAAGCCCCCGAGTGGGAGTATGGCTCACCACTCGGTAGGATTTTCAAACACTTAGGCGACAACTGGACTGCAGCTAAGCCCCCGAGTGGGAGGCTGGCTCACCACTCGGTAGGATTTTCAAACACTTAGGCGAGTACTGGACTGCAGCTAAGCTCCCGAGTGGGAGGGTCGCTCTCCACTCGGTA
>NW_025307399.1:0-722 GCF_018294505.1 Triticum aestivum
GGGGATCGTCAATCGTGGAAATCGCTCTCGCACCCTAAAACGGTGAGTAATAGTGCACGAAACATACCAGGATCCGCCAAAATTGTGAGTGTTGATGACCGACACATAAACGCGCCCCGGCGTTCGTCAATCGTGCAAATCACTTCAGGACCCCAAAACAATGAGTAATAGTCCACGAAACGGGACATAAACGCACCCCGGGGTTCATCAATCATGGAAATCACTTCAGGACCCCAAAAAAGTGTGCAATAGTCCACGAAACGGGCCAGAATCGGCCGGAACTGCGATTATTGATGACCGACACGTAAGCGCACCTTGGGGTTCAACAACTATGGAAATCGTCTCCGGACCCCAAAACTGTGAGTAATAGTCCACGAAACGGGTCAGAATTGGCCAAAGCAGTGAGTGTTGACGACGGACACGTAAACGCACCCCAGGGATCGTCAATCGTGGAAACCGCTCTAGGACCCCAAAAAGGTAAGTAATAGTGCACGAAACGGACCAGAATCGACAAAAACTTCGAGTGTGGATGACCGACACGTAAACGCACCCCGGGGTTCGTTAATCGTGGAAATCAATCCGGGACCCCAAAACAGTGAGTAATAGTCCACAAAACGGGCCAGAATCGGCCGGAACTGCGAGTGTTGATGACCGACACGTAAGCGCACCTTAGGGTTCAACAACTATGGAAATCGTTTCAGGACCCCAAAACGGTGAGTGAT
>NW_025307400.1:0-722 GCF_018294505.1 Triticum aestivum
ACGCACCTTGGGGTTCAACAACTATGGAAATCGCTTTGGGACCCCAAAACGGTGAGTAATAGTCCAAGAATCAGGCCAGAATCAGCCCAAACTGCGATTGCTGATGACCGACACGTAAGCACACCTTAGGGTTCAACAACCATGGAAATCGCTTTCGGACCCCAAAACGGTGAGTAATAGTGCATGAAACGGGCCAGAATCGGCCAAAATTGCGACTGTTGACGACGGACACGTAAACGCACCGCGGGGATCGTCAATCGTGGAAATAGCTCTAGGACCCCAAAATAGTGAGTAATAGTCCATGAAAGAGCCCAGAATCGAACGAAATTAGGATTGCTGGTGAACAACACGTAAGCGCACCCCGGGGTGCGTCAATCATGGAAATCGCTCCGAGACACCAAAACAATGAGTAATAGTACATGAAACGGGCCAAAGTCGGCCAAAACTGCCAGTGTTGATGACCGACACATAAATGCACCCCAGGAATCGTCAATCGTGGAAATCGCTCTAGGACCCCAAAACGGTGAGTAATAGTGCATGAAAAGAAACAGAATTGGCCAAAATTGTGAGTGTTGATAACCGACACGTAAATGCACCCCGGGGTTCGTCCGTTGTGGAAATCACTCCGGGGCCCCAAAACTGAGTAATAGTCCATGAAACGGGCCAGAATCGGCCAAAACTAAGAGTGTTGATGACCGACACGCAAACGCACCCCACGGTTC
>NW_025307401.1:0-722 GCF_018294505.1 Triticum aestivum
AGGTGCGCCCGTCCCAGAGCTGATGCCGCCGCGCGCGGTTGTGTTTCGTTGGCGGGCGCGGGCCGGCGTACGCGTGGAGGCGGCGCAGGTGGTCGTCGGCGAGGCGGTCCGCCCAGCCGGGGTTGTTGGGGGCGTACTGGGGGTCGGCGAGTTCCTCCGGCGAGAGGCGCGCCCTGTACAGGCCGACGGCGCGGGCGAAGAGGTGGGTGCCGACCTCGGGCACCGGCGCCACCGGCACGCCGTCGACGCTCAGGCGCCACCTCGCTGGGAGGCGCACGTCGGGAGCGGCGGGGATGACGAAGTGGGCGAGCTCCTCCGCCTCCTCGAGGGTCAAGGTGGAGCGGGCCATCGCCGGCGAGAGGGAGAGGTAGGGCGCAAGAGGGGCGATGCCGGCGACAGGGGGAGAAGGAGAGGGAAGGCGAGGGGCGGTGTGAGAGCCACGGCGGGGCGAGGCGCTTTTTATAGGCGTGGTGGGCGGGGTGGGTGCCGGTGATCAATGCCGGGCCAGCCGAGCGGTCAAGGGCGCAGAAGGCCAGGCGGCGGCGTGCGAATCGGCGGCGGCGATTAATGCCGAGCTGTCAAGGGCGCAGGAGGCCAGGCGTCGGCGTGCGCGGGCGGTCAAGCGGTGGCGTGCGCAGGCGGGCGTCGGGCGGTGGCGTGTGAATCGGCGCCGCCCGCGGACCGCCGCCGCCGACGGGACGTCTCACTGCGCCGGCGCCGAC
>NW_025307402.1:0-722 GCF_018294505.1 Triticum aestivum
TTTTCAACAAGCATGGAAATCACTTCGGGACCACAAAATAGTGAGTTATAGTCTACGAAACGGGTCAGAATCGACAAAAACCGCGAGTGTTGATGACCGACACGTAAACGCACCCCAGGGTTCGTTAATCCTGGAAATCACTCAGGGCCCCCAAAACAGTGAGTATTAGTCCATGAAATGGGCCAAAATCGGCCAAAACTGCTAGTGTTGATGACCGACACGCAATAGCGCCCCAGGGTTCATTAATCGTGGAAGTCACCCCGAGACCCCGAAACAGTGAGTAATAGTCCACGGAACGGGCCAGAATCGGCCAAAATTATCAATGTTGATGACCTCCATGTAAGCGCACCTTGGGGTTCAACAAGCATGGAAATCACTTTCTGACCCCAAAACGGTGTGTAATAGTCCACGAAACGGGTCAGAATCGACAAAAACCGTGAGTGTTGACGACCGACACGTAAACGCACCCCAGGGTTCGTTAATCATGGAAATTACTCCGGGACCCTAAAATAGTGAGTAATAGTCCATGAAACGGGCCAGAATCGGCCAAAACTATGAGTGTTGACGACCGACACGTAAGTGTATCTTGGAGTTTAACAAGCATGGAAATCACTTTGTGACCCCAAACCGGTGAGTAATAGTCCATGAAACGGGTCAGAATCGACAAAAACTGCGAGTGTTGATGACCGGCACGTAAACGCACCCAAGGGTTCATTAATCAT
>NW_025307403.1:0-722 GCF_018294505.1 Triticum aestivum
TAATATGCTTAGCTAGCTCTAAAATGATATAATATGCTTAAGAAATGACATATTTTAGGTCCTAAATGACTTCATATGCTTAGCTAGCTCCAAAATGACATAATAACCATACTTAGCTCCAAAATGACCTATTTAACCTAGGCTAGCTCTAAAATGACCCATAGTTAGCATTTGTTCCTCCAAAATGACTCAATATGCTTAGCTAGCTAAAAAATGACATAATAAGCTTAATTAGCTCCAAAATGACATATTTAACCTAGGATAGCTCTGAAATGACCTATACTTAGCATTTTTCCTCCAAAATGACTTAATATGCTTAGCTAGCTTAAAAATGACATATTTAACCTAGGATAGCTCTAAAATGACCTATACTTAGCATCCTTTCCTCCAAAATGACTTAATATGCTTAGCTAGCTCTAAAATGATATAATATGCTTAAGAAATGACATATTTTAGGTCCTAAATGACTTCATATGCTTAGCTAGCTCCAAAATGACATAATAACCTAACTTAGCTCCAAAATGACCTATTTAACCTAGGCTAGCTCTAAAATGACTTATACTTAGCATTTTTTCCTCCAAGATGATTTAATATGCTTAGCTAGCTCAAAAATTACATAATAAGCTTAATTAGCTCCAAAATGACATATTTAACCTAGGATAGCTCTAAAATGACCTATACTTAGCATTGTTTCCTCCAAAATGACTTAATATGCTTAGCTA
>NW_025307404.1:0-721 GCF_018294505.1 Triticum aestivum
GCTATATCTCCCACGTGTCGAGGCACGACTTAGAGGCATAACCGCATTGTAGGTTTTGTCGCAAGAAGGGTCATCTTCACACAATCCCATGTAATGAACAAGAATGGGATAAAGAGAGTTGGCTTACAATTGCCACTTCACACAATACATAAATAAATTCATACATCATCCAAAATACACACATAGACCGACTATGGTCAAATCCAAATGAAAAGAAGATAACCCCAAATGCTAGATCACCAAGTCGAACAAGTTTCACAGATTGCAGGGATTATTTTGGATCAAACGATCGTCCAGAAAAGAAAAATTTCTAGACCTAAAAACTGATACAGAGAAGTTCATAAGCTCTAAATGAGGTCTTTTTGCAAGCAAAAGGGATCTGCTAGTATTGAAAATGGGTGTGAAACGACTACCGCCGAAGTTATGCACTACTCTTGGATCAAAGGAGGCCGTTGTGGAAGAACTGCGAAGGAATCGCGAGGAACCACGAAGAACACAGAAGAACTCGCGAACCCTAATGCGGATCTAATATAC
The DNA here is from genome assembly GCF_018294505.1 of Triticum aestivum. Taxonomy (NCBI): domain Eukaryota; kingdom Viridiplantae; phylum Streptophyta; class Magnoliopsida; order Poales; family Poaceae; genus Triticum; species Triticum aestivum. Next base: position 535 of record NW_025307404.1, read on the forward strand.
GGGACGGCGAGGACTTACTGGTGCTGATGAGCAGCGGAGGTGCGCCGCGGTTCTCTGGTCAAGACAGGTCGATGCAGCGGCCTTGGTTGGTGCAGACGGGATGCGCGGCGGCGGCGGCGGAGCTCGGGCTCTGAGGCGTCGAGAGGAGGAAGATGATGGAAAGGGAAGAATGACGAAGACCTAAGGG
>NW_025307405.1:0-721 GCF_018294505.1 Triticum aestivum
TCTCTCTCTTATTCCTTTTCTTCTTGTTTTCCTTTCCCTTTTCTGTTTTAATATTGTTTCCTATTATTTTAGTTTTAGTAAAATATACACGTAGTATATAAATTAGTATTTCAACTTAGTCCATAGTCACAAGAAGTCTAGTCCTCAAATAAATTAGTTTGACCTTTTATTTATTATAAAAGGTATTTAAATAATTGTTTTTGCTGTTGTTTTATTCATCTTATAGTATTTAAACATTTTATAAAGGTGTGGCTCCTCCACCATAATTACCTATACAATATTTGGTTCACTCTGAACATCTTAGTTTTAATTATTTGAAAACTTTTATTTTGTTTGATTGATTTTGAATTTGATTTCGAATCGGTTTCGACCTAACGCGAGGTTAGCAACAGTAACCGAGGTGACGTGGCATCGTTAACGCGGGATTACTGTAACCTAATTATCCGGGCGTCACATTCTTCTTCTTCTTATTCTTCTTCTTCCTTATTCTTCTTCTTCTTCTTCTTCTTCTTCTTCTTCTTCTTCTTCTTCTTCTTCTTCTTCTTCTTCTTCTTCTTCTTCTTCTTCTTCTTCTTCTTCTTCTTCTTCTTCTTCTTCTTCTTCTTCTTCTTCTTCTTCTTCTTCTTCTTCTTCTTCTTCTTCTTCTTCTTCTTCTTCTTCTTCTTCTTCTTCTTCTTCTTCTTCTTCTTCTTCTTCTTCTTCTTCTTCTTCTTCTTCTTCT
>NW_025307406.1:0-721 GCF_018294505.1 Triticum aestivum
CTTTTTAAATGCTACTGTCTTATAAAAAAATATTACTGTTATTATTTAAACAAGTTTGAACATATTTAAACATAAATAAGTATCAAACAGCTTTTTAAATGATAAAAAAAATTTGTGGAGCCTGGGATTCGAACCCAGGACCTCCTGGTGTGAGAACTGGCTACTGACCAGTCGAGCTAGTAGAGGGGACTTGGTGTGGATCAGGTCAGGTGGGAGATAACCTGTTGGCTCGAGCAGAAATAAAAAAAAGTACTAATGGCGCACCAGGGTGAGGTGCGCCATTAGTGTGGATATACTTATGGCGCACCGGGGGGTGGTGCGCCATTAGTATTGTGCCCTCATCCATATTTTTCCTCCCCGGCCCTCGATCCCCTTCTCGCCCTCGCCCTCGATCCCCTTCCCCTCCCCTCTCCTCTCCTCTCCCGACGCCGCTGCCCCGCCGCCTCGACGCCGCCCTCTCCTCTCCCGCCGCCGCCGCCCCGCCGCTTTCCCCATGGAGAAGGAGGAGGAAGAGGGGGCGCTCGCCGTTGACCTCGCCCGGCCGACTCCGGTGGCCAGGCCGACTCGCCATCGCCCCGCCGCCCTCGTCGCCGGTGGCCCGGACGCCGCCCCGTCCACACCACCATCGCCGGAGCACCCACACCACCACCCGGACCTCGTCGCCCCCGTGAGCTCCCCCTCCTCCTCTCCCCCTATCCCCCTCGCATCCCCCGTGAGCCCC
>NW_025307407.1:0-721 GCF_018294505.1 Triticum aestivum
AGGGAGGCGGGGCGAGGGAGAGGGAAGGCGAGGAGAGGGCGAGGGATGGAGAGGGCGAGGGCGAGGGCGAGGGCGAGGGCAGCGGCGGCGGCGGCGGTGGATCGAGAGGGAGAGAACTGGCGAGGGGGAGAGGGAAGGGGGGATCGGGCGAAGGGGGGATCGGGCGAAGGGGGATCGGGCCACAATACTAATGGCGCACCTCACCGTGGTGCGCCATTAGCATGTCCATACTAATGGCGCACCTCACCGTGGTGCGCCATTAGTACTTTTTTTATTTCAACTCGAGCCAAAAGGTTATGTACTACCAGAACCTATCCATGTCAAGCCCACTCTACTAGCTCGACTGGTCAGCAGCCAGTTCTCACACCAGGAGGTCCTGGGTTCGACTCCCAGGCTCCACAAATTTTTTTTATCATTTAAAAAGCTGTTTGATACTTATTTATGTTTAAATATGTTCAAACTTGTTTAAATAATAACAGTAATATTTTTTTATAAGACAATAGCATTTAAAAAGCTGTTTGATACTTATTTTTTTTATAAGACGGTGCGCGCGGTGTGGGGGGTCGGCGGCGGCGGTTGAGTAGGGGAATCGAGGGTGCGGTGGGTCGGCGGCGGCAGCCGGTGGACTTGGGGGGTGCTCGGCGCCGAGGGGGACCGGATCTGGCGAGGTGGGATAGCGGTCGAGATGGAGGGGGATCGAGGTGGGCTCCACAAATTTTTT
>NW_025307408.1:0-721 GCF_018294505.1 Triticum aestivum
GCACTCCAGGGTTCGTTAATCGTGGAAATCACTCCGGGACCCCAAAATAGTGAGTAGTAGTCCACAAAACGGGCCAGAATCGGCCAAAACTGCCAGTGTTGATGACCGACACGTAAGCGGACCTTGGGGTTCAACAATTATGGAAATCGCTTCGGGACCCCAAAACAGTGAGTAATAATCCAAGAAACGGGTCAGAATCGGCCAAAACTACCAGTATTGATCACCGACACGTAAACGCACCCCAGGGTTCGTTAATCATGGAAATCACTCCGGGAACCCTAAATAGTGAGTAATCGTCCACGAAACGGGCTAGAATCGGCCAAAACTGCCAGTGTTGATGACCGACACGTAAGCGCTTCTTGGGGTTCAACAACTATGGAAATCGCTCTGGCACCCCGAAACATTGAGTAATAGTCCAAGAACCGGGCCAGAATCGGTCAAAACTGCCAGTGTTGATGACCAACACCAATGGAAATCGCTTCGGGACCCCAAAACAGTGAGTAATATTCGAAGAAACAGGTCAGAATAAGCCAAAATTGCGAGCGTTGATGACCGACATGTAAACACACCGCATGGTTCGTTAACCATGGAAACCACTCCGGGACCCAAAAACAGTGAGTAATAGTCCATCAAACGGGCCAGAATCGGCCAAAATTGCGATTGTTGATGACCGACACGTAAACGCACTCCAGGGTTCGTTAATCGTGGAAATCACTCCAGG
>NW_025307409.1:0-721 GCF_018294505.1 Triticum aestivum
AATTGAAAAGCATTTCAAATGAACTCTGGAAAGGTTGAAACTTGGCATGATATCATCATTTCATCCACATAGCATGTGCAGGAAAGTTGAGAGGGTTACGGCAAAAACTGGATGCACTTCGTGTACAAAACGGACAATCTCTTTCAAAGTATCAGGATTTCATCCGGAAACTCGTCTGTTACAAAGGGATTTCATTTTTTAAAACTTATTTGAACTCCTGACTTTTTGTGTGATCAAAATGCACCATTCAAAGCGACATCATCATTTTTCAATCCTTTCTGACTTCATTTGTTATTTTTCATGCATTTACTAATTATTTTGAGCTATAAGACCCTAAAATTGAAACGCATTTTAAATGAACTCTGAAAAGGTTGAAAGTTGGCATGATATCATCACTTCATCCACACAGCATGTGCAAGAAAGTTGAGAGGTTTACGGCAAAAACTGGATGCACTTCGTGTACAAAATGGACAATCTCTTTGAAAGTATCAGGATTTCATCGGGAAACTCGTCTGTTACAAAGGGATTTCATTTTTTTAAACCTATTTGAACTCCTGACTTTTTGTGTGTTCAAAATGCACCATTCAAAGCCACATCATCATTTTTCAATCCTTTCTGACTTCATTTGTTATTTTTCATGCATTTACTAATTATTTTGAGCTATAAGACCCTAAAATTGAAAAGCATTTCAAATTAACTCTGAAAAGGTTAAAACTTGGCA
>NW_025307410.1:0-721 GCF_018294505.1 Triticum aestivum
GTCCTAGCCGCCCCGGCTCTGTTTTTTTATTTTTATTAGTTTAATTTTTTTTGTTCATATGTGATGTATATGTGTATATGGCTATAATGTCTATGTGAACAAAAAAAAATTTGTATGTATGTAGATGTTCAAAATGTATGAATATATATGTCAAAAATGTTTTTTTGTTCATAGAAAGTTTTTTTGTTCATATATAGAAAGTTTTATATATGACAATGGATATATATTCGATATATATGAGAAATGATGATCCACATGGAAAAGTTTTATATATGCAAAAGTTACAATTTTAGAAAAGTTTTATATATCTAGCTAGGAAGGGAAGAAGAAGAAAAAGAAGGATAGGAAAGAAGAAAATAAGAAGAGGAAAGAAAGAAGAAGAGGAGAGGAAGAAGAGGAGATATAAATAAGAAGAGGAAAAAAGAAGAAAAAGAAGAGGAGAAGAAGAAAGGAATAGAGGAGAAGAAGAAAAAATATATAATATTTTTTCTTCTTCTTCTCCTCTTTTTTTTTCTTCTTTTTTTTCTTCTTTTTTTTCTTCAATCATCTCCTCTATTCCTTTCTTCTTCTCTCCTCTTTTTATTTCTTGTTCGTTTTCTTATGTTTTATCGGGTCTGTCGTCGTCGATATATACCCCTCCCGATAACTTCAACACGAGGGGGGATAACTTCAACACGAGGGGGGTCGATATACCCCCTCCCCGATAACATTATTTTCCCGT
>NW_025307411.1:0-721 GCF_018294505.1 Triticum aestivum
AGATTTAGTTCTCCGAGTGGATCAGAAGAAACAACACAAGCTTGCTCCTTCTTGGGAAGGACCCTTCATCGTCACCAAAGTTCTTCACAACGGGGCGTACCGTCTTTACAACGTCGAGCATAATATCGACGAGCCCCGAGCTTGGAACGCGGAACTACTCCGCCCATTTTACACTTAAGTTTTATCACTCGGATGAGTTGCAATAAAGTACTTCTGTAGTTCATGGACCTCAAAATAATAGTGTCATAGTTCCTCCATAATTTTTGTCACTTTTTATTTTGTCCAATAAAATCCCCCCTCAGTGGGTGACTTAGCCGCGAATCCGTTCCGCCTAAGTTTGTAAAAAATCCTACCGAGTGGTGAGCCAGACTCCCACTCGGAGGCTTAGCTGCGAATCCGTTTCGCCTAAGTTATCAAAAATCCTACCGAGTGGTAAGCCAGACTTCCACTCGGAGGCTTAGCTGCAGTCCAAGTACTAGCCTAAGTTATGAAAATCCTACCGAGTGAAGAGCAAACCTCTCACTCGGGGGCTTAGCTGCAGCCCAGTGCTCGCCTAAGATATAAAAATCCTATGAGTGAAGAGCAAACCTCCCACTCGGGGGCTTAGCTGCAGTCCAAGTACTCGCCTAAGTTATCGAAATCCTACCGAGTGAAGAGCAAACCTCCCACTCGGGGGCTTAGCTGCAGTCCAAGTACTCGCCTAAGTTACCGAAATCCTACT
>NW_025307412.1:0-721 GCF_018294505.1 Triticum aestivum
GTAAACGCACCCCAGGGTTCGTCAATCGTGTAAATCACTCCGGGACCCCAAAACAGTGAGTAATAGTCTCTGAAACGGGCCAAAATTGCGATTGTTGATGACCGACACATCAGCGCACCTTGGGGTTCAATAACTATGGAAATCAATTCGGGACCCCAAAACGTTCAGTAATAGTCCATGTAACGGGTCAGACTCGGCCAAAACTGCGAGTGTTTATGACCGACACGTAAACACATCCCAGGGTTCGTTAATCATGGAAATCACTCTAGGACCACAAAATAGTGAGTAATAGTCCGTGAAACGGACCAGAATCGGCCAAAATTGCAATTTTCGATGACCAACACATAAACACATCCCAGGGTTCGTTAATCGTGGAAATCACTCCCGAACCTCAAAACAATGAGTAATAGTCCATGAAACAGGCCAGAATCGTCAAAAACTGTGAGTGTTGATGACCGACACATAAACACATCCCGGCGTTCGTTAATCGTGGAAATCACTCTGGGACCCCAAAACAGTGAGTAATAGTCCCTGGAACGGGCCAGAATCGGCCAAAATTGTGATTGTTGATGACCGACACGTAAACGCACCGCAGGGTTCGTTAATCCTGGAAATCACTCCGGGACCCCAAAACAGTGAGTAATAGTCCATGAAACGGGCCAAAATTGGCCAACACTGTGAGTGTTGATGACCGACACGTAAACGTACCCCGGGGTTCGTT
>NW_025307413.1:0-721 GCF_018294505.1 Triticum aestivum
CGGGAAAGTTTCGGGGGTTACCGGTATTGTACCGGGACCACCGGAAGGGTCCCGGGGGTCCACCGGGTGGGGCCACCTATCCCGGAGGGCCCCGTGGGCTGAAAGTGGAAGGGAACCAGCCCTTAGTGGGCTGGGGCGCCCCCCTTGGGCCTCCCCCCCTGCGCCTAGGGTTGGGAACCCTAGGGGGGAGCTTCCCCCTTGCCTTGGGGGGCAAGGCACCCCTTCCCCCCCACTTGGCCGCCGCCCCCCCTTTGGATCTCATCTCCAGGGCCGGCGCCCCCCCAGGGGGCCTATATAAAGGGGGGAGGGAGGGCAGCAACCTACAGCCTTGGGCGCCTCCCTCCTCCCCTGCAACACCTCTCTCTCTCTCTCGCAGAAGCTCGGCGAAGCCCTGCAGGAGAACCGCTACATCCACCACCACGCCGTCGTGCTGCTGGATCTCCATCAACCTCTCCTTCCCCCTTGCTGGATCAAGAAGGAGGAGACGTCGCTGCACCGTACGTGTGTTGAACGCGGAGGTGCCGTCCGTTCGGCACTCGGTCATCGGTGATTTGGATCACGGCGAGTACGACTCCGTCATCCACGTTCATTGGAACGCTTCCGCTCGCGATCTACAAGGGTATGTAGATGCACTCCCTTCCCCTCGTTGCTAGTATACTCCATAGATGCATCTTGGTGAACGTAGGAAAATTTTAAAATTATGCTACGATTCCCAACAAGG
>NW_025307414.1:0-721 GCF_018294505.1 Triticum aestivum
GAGATTAGGATTTGTCACTCCGATTGTCGGAGAGGTATCTCTGGGCCCACTCAGTAATGCACATCACTATAAGCCTTGCAAGCATTGTGACTAATGAGTTAGTTGTGGGATGATGTATTACGGAACGAGTAAAGAGACTTGCCGGTAACGAGATTGAACTAGGTATCGAGATACCGACGATCGAATCTCGGGCAAGTAACATACCGATGACAAAGGGAACAACGTATGTTGTTATGCGGTCTGACCGATAAAGATCTTCGTAGAATATGTAGGAACCAATATGAGCATCCAGGTTCCGCTATTGGTTATTGACCGGAGAGGTGTCTCGGTCATGTCTACATAGTTCTCGAACCCGTAGGGTCCGCACGCTTAAAGTTACGATGACAGTTATATTATGAGTTTATATGTTTTGATGTACCGAAGGTTGTTCGGAGTCCCGGATGTGATCACGGACATGACGAGGAGTCTCGAAATGTCCGAGACATAAAGATTGATATATTGGACAACTATATTCGGACACCGGAAGTGTTCCGGAGAAGTTTCGGATTAAACCGGAGTGCCGGAGGGTTACCGGAACCCCCCGGGGAAGTATTGGGCCTTAGTGGGCCTAGAGGGGAGAGAGAGGGCAGCAGCCAGGAGGTGGCGCGCCCCCTCCCAGGAGGAATCCTAGTTGGACTAGGAGAGGGGGGCGCAGCCCCCTTTCCCTCTCCCTCTCCCTCTC
>NW_025307415.1:0-721 GCF_018294505.1 Triticum aestivum
CGTTCAGTATGCATCATTCAAAGCGGCGTCATCAATTTCCAACACGTTCTGACATCATTTGCTGTTTTTCACTCATTTACCGATTTGTCTATGGAGCTAAATGACGGTGAAATTGAAAATCACTACAAAATGAACTCTGAAAATGTTGGAACTTGGCATGGTATCATCATTTCGCCCGCATAGCATGTGCAAATGAGTAGAGAGGGTCACGGCGAAAACTGGACGCATCTCGTGTACAAATTGGACAATCTCTTTCGGAGTATCAGGGTTTCGGACGAGAACTCATGTTACACTGGCACTTCAATGTTTTTTAAACTTATTTGAATTCCAGCCTATTTTTGCGTTCAGTATGCATCATTCAAAGCGACGTCATCAATTTCCAACATGTTCTGACATCATTTGCTGTTTTTCAGTCATTTACCGATTTGTTTAGAGAGCTAAATGACGGCGAAATTGAAAATCAGTACAAAATGAACTCTGAAAATGTTGGAACTTGGCATGGTATCATCATTTCACCCGCATAGCATGTGCAAAAGAGTAGAGAGGGTCACGGAGAAAACTGGACGCACCTCGTGTACAAACAAGACAATCTCTTTGGGAGTATCAGGGTTTTGGACGAGAACTCCTCTGTTACACGGGCACATCAATGCTTTTTAAAATTATTTGAACTCCAGCCTATTTTTGCGTTCAGTATGCATCATTCAAAGCGACGTCATCAATT
>NW_025307416.1:0-721 GCF_018294505.1 Triticum aestivum
TGATACTTTGAAAGAGATTGTCCATTTTGTACACGAAGTGCATCCAGTTTTTGCCGTAACCCTCTCAACATTCTTGCACATGCTATGTGGATGAAATGATGATATCATGCCAACTTTCAACCTTTTCAGAGTTCATATGAAATGCTTTTCAATTTTACGGTCTGATAGCTCAAAATAATTAGTAAATGCATGAAAAATAACAAATGAAGTCAGAAAGGATTGAAAAATGATGATGTGGCTTTGAATGGTGCATTTTGAACACACAAAAAGTCAGGAGTTCAAATAAGTTTAAAAAAAATGAAATCCCTTTGTAACAGATGAGCTTCCGGATGATATCCTGATACTTTGAAAGAAATTGTCCGTTTTGTACACGAAGTGCATCCAGTTTTTGCCGTAACCCTCTCAACTTTCTTGCACATGCTATGTGGATGAAATGATGATATCATGCCAACTTTCAACCTTTTAAGAGTTCATTTGGAATGCTTTTCAATTTTAGGGCCTTATAGCTCAAAATAATTAGTAAATGCATGAAAAATAACAAATGAAGTCAGAAAGGATTGAAAAATGATGATGTGGGTTTGAATGGTGCATTTTGAACACACAAAAAGTCAGGAGTTCAAATAAGTTTTAAAAAATGAAATCCCTTTGTAACAGACGATTTTCCGGATGAAATCCTGATACTTTGAAAGAGATTGTCCGTTTTGTACACGAAGTCCATCCA
>NW_025307417.1:0-721 GCF_018294505.1 Triticum aestivum
GCAAATGATGTCAGAACGTGTTGGAAATTGATGACGTCGCTTTGAAAAATGCATACTGAACGCAAAAATAGGCTGGAGTTCAAATAAGTTTAAAAACATTGAAGTGCTCGTGTAACAGATGAGTTCTCGTCCGAAACCCTGATACTCCGAAAGAGATTGTCCAGTTTGTACACGAGGTGCGTCCAGTTTTCGTCGTGACCCTCTCTACTCTTTTGCACATGCTATGCGGGTGAAATGATGATACCATGCCAAGTTCCAACATTTTCAGAGTTCATTTTGTAGTGATTTTCAATTTCACCGTCATTTAGCTCCCTAAACAAATCGGTAAATGACTGAAAAACAGCAAATGATGTTAGAACGTGTTGGAAATTGATGACGTCGCTTTGAAAAATGCATACCGAACGCAAAAAAAAGGCTAGAGTCCAAATACATTTAAAAAACATTGAAGTGCCCGTGTAACAGATGAGTTCTCGTCCGAAACCCTGATACTCCGAAAGAGATTGTCTAGTTTGTACACGAGGTGCGTCCAGTTTTTGCCGTGACCCTCTCTACTCTTTTGCACATGCTATGCGGGCGAAATGATGATACCATGCCAAGTTCCAACATTTTCAGAGTTCATTTTGTAGTGATTTTCAATTTCACCGTTATTTAGCTCTCTAAACAAATCGGTAACTGACTGAAAAATAGCGAATGATGTTAGAACGTGTTGGAAATTGATGAC
>NW_025307418.1:0-721 GCF_018294505.1 Triticum aestivum
TTGTACTAGGCTATAGAGCTAGTTCAACTCTAGTGTAAAATTATTTGAACTAGCTTATATAGCTAGTTCAACTCTAGTGTAAAATTATTTGTACTAGGCTATAGAGCTAGTGCAACTCTAGTGTAAAATTATTTCAACTTGCTTATAGAGCTCGTTCAAATCTAGTGTAAAATTATTTAAACTAGCTTATAGTGCTAGTTCAACTCTACTTTAAAATTGTTTGTACTAGGCTATAGAGCTAGTTCAACTCTAGTATAAAATTATTTGAACTAGCTTATAGAGCTAGTTAAACTTTAGTGTCAAATTATTTGAACTAGCTTATAGTGCTAGTTCAACTCTAGTGTAAAATTATTTGTACTAGGCTATAGAGCTAGTTCAACTCTAGTATAAAATTATTTGAACTAGCTTATAGAGCTAGCTCAACTCTACTGTAAAATTATTTGTACTAGGCTATAGAGCTAGTTCAACTCTAGTGTAAAACTATTTAAACTAGCTTATAGTGCTAGTTCAACTCTAGTGTAAAATTATTTGTACTAGGCTATAGAGCTAGTTCAACTCTAGTGTAAAATTATTTGAACAAGATTATAGAGCTAGTTAAACTCTACTATCAAATTATTTGAACTAGAGCTAGTTCAACTCTAGTGTAAAATTATTTGTACTAGGCTATAGAGCTAGTTCAACTCTAGTGTAAAATTATTTGAACTAGCTTATAGAGCTAGTT
>NW_025307419.1:0-721 GCF_018294505.1 Triticum aestivum
TAGCTCAATATAATTAGTAAATGCATGAAAAATAACAAATGTAGTCAGAAAGGATTGAAAAATGCTGATGTGGCTTTCGATGGTGCATTTTGAACACACAAAAAGTCAGGAGTTCAAATAAGTTTTAAAAAATGAAATCCCTTTGTAACAGACGAGTTTCCGTATGAAATCCTGATACTTTGCAAGAGATTGTACGTTTCGTACACGATGTGCATCCAGTTTTTGCCGTAACCCTCTCAACTTTCTTGCGCATGCTATGTGGATGAAATGCTGATACCATGCCAACTTTCAACCTTTTCGGAGTTCATTTGAAATGCTTTTCAATTTTAGGGTCTTATAGCTCAAAATAATTAGTAAATGCATGAAAAATAACAAATGAAGTCATAAAGGATTGAAAAATGATGATGTGGCTTTGAATGGTGCATTTTGAACACACAAAAATCAGGAGTTCAAATAAGTTTTAAAAAATGAAATCCCTTTGTAACAGACGAGTTTCCGTATGAAATCCTCATACTTTGAAAGAGATTGTCCGTTTCGTACACGAAGTGCATCCAGTTTCAGTCGTAACCCTCTCAACTTCCTTGCACATGCTATGTGGATGAAATGATGATTCCATGCCAACTTCCAACCTTTTTAGAGTTCATTTGAAATTATTTTCAATTTTAGGGTCTTATAGCTCAATATAATTAGTAAATGCATGAAAAATAACAAATGTAGTCAG
>NW_025307420.1:0-721 GCF_018294505.1 Triticum aestivum
GGAAACAACACTCAAAACTATACGTGACAAATGACCAAGATACTTGGCCGATTCATGCGGATGCCGTCATCACAGGCTACACGGCTAAGTCATGGTCAAGACATATGGTGAAGTCCCTTATGGCGAGCACACTGAAAACTATATGTGCCAAGTGACCAAGATACTTGACCGATTCATGCGGATGCCTTCATCCCAGGCTACACGGGTAAGTCATGGTCAAGACAAATGGTAAAGTCCCTTGTATGACATACGCAATCACTCGATAAGGCCAGTCGCGAGCACACTCAAAACTATTTGTGCAAGTGACCAAGATACTTGGCTGATTCATACATGTGATGTCATCACAAAGAAAGTGTTAAAGGAGACACGGGCAAGAGTGGTGGACGGAACTGGACGCGCACCATGGAAAATTAGGCAAAACCGCGTACAGAGACTCGTACACGGACCCGCGAACGGGCTATACGGGGACACAGGAAAAAAGTGGCCGACGCCCGTCGTGGACGGAAGTGGATGCGCGCCATGGAAAACTGGGCAAAACCACGTACGAGGCACACACACGTACACGGACCCGTGAACGGGCTGTACGTGGACACAAGGAAAAAATGGCCGACGCCCGTCGTGGACGGAACCGGACGCGCGCCATGGAAAACCGGGCAAAAACACGTACGAGGCACACAGACGTACACGGACCCGTGAACGGGCGGTACGTGGACACGGGAAA
>NW_025307421.1:0-721 GCF_018294505.1 Triticum aestivum
CACCTTGGGGTTTAACAACTATGGAAATCGCTTCGGGACCGCAAAACGGTGAGTAATAGTCCATGAAACGTGCCGAAATCGGCCAAAATTGCGAGGGTTTATGACCGACACGTAAACACAACCCAGGGTTTGTTAATCGTGGAAATCAATCTGGGACCCCAAAATAGTGAATAATAGTCCCTAAAACGGGCCAGAATCGGCCAAAACTGCGAGTGTTTATGACCGACACGTAAACACATCCCAGGGTTCGTTAACCATGGAAATCACTCAGGGACCCCAAAACAGTGAGTAATAGTCCATGAAACGGGCCAGAATCGGCTAAAATTGCGAGTGTTGATGAACGACACGTAAATGCACCCCAAGGTTTGTTAATCGTGGAAATCACTCCGTGACCCCAAAACAATTAGTAATAGTCCCTGAAACGGGCCAGAATCGCCAAAATTGCGAATGTTGATGACCGACACATCAGCGCACCTTGGGGTTTAACAACTATGGAAATCTCTTCGGGACCGCAAAACGGTGAGTAATAGTCCATGAAACGGGCCAGAACCGGCCAAAACTGCGAGTGTTTACGACGGACACATAAACACATCCCAGGGTTCGTTAACCATGGAAATCACTCTGGGACCCCAAAACAGTGAGTAATAGTCCATGAAACGGGCCAGAATCGGCCAAAATTGCGAGTGTTGATGACCGACACGTAAACGCACCCCAGGGTTTG
>NW_025307422.1:0-721 GCF_018294505.1 Triticum aestivum
TTTTTCGCAAAAAAAAAAGCAGCGCAAAAAAAAAAGAGCGAAAAAAAAATTCAGAGTGTGCTTTTCCCTTGTTTACGTGCCGCGCCGTGATTTTGTTGGTGTTCTAGGCTCGCATCTCTAGCACAGTCTAGCCTAGGACCAGCACAGTACCGTCGTTGAGCGTTTATTCAACTTTGCATCTCTGAATTGATTATTGCTGACCCTTTTTGCTACCATAATATAAGCCTTCCCAGCTACACATACATCTACGTCGTGTGTTTGACTCTCCCTGGTAATCGCTCTATCCAAGCTTTGAGAGTTTTTGACTACAACGGTTGCCGATCACCGCCTGCTGCTGGGTAAGAACTGGTAAGAATTTGAGATTTGCTTGACGGATTTGTGATACACCACCACCACTTCTTAGTAGTCTGTAGGATCATATTCTTGTGTGTTTCTATTGCTGCTAACCATGCCAGGATCACAAGCCGACGAGATTGACTGGGAGAATTTATCGAACAAGGAGCTTCATGATAAGTTTCAGCAAATGATGACTGAACAGGTGCAAGATGTGCTGAACAATTTTGAAGAGGCCATGGAGAAGATCACTGGCCTTGAGAAGACGTTCGAAACAAAGCTCGATAACAAGTTTAATGAATTGCTCGCGCGTCTTCCACCACCACCACCCACTGCACCTAACGCACCTCTCCAACAACAACAACAACGACTACCTCCACGTCGCGAA
>NW_025307423.1:0-721 GCF_018294505.1 Triticum aestivum
CACTACTAGTCACCCACAAGCACCAATCTATGGTTCTGGTACAGATATTGAACACAAGAGATGAACTAGGGTTTGAGAAGAGATGGTGATGTTGAAGATGTTGGTGGAGATTGCCCTCCCCAAGATGGGAGAGTAGTTGGTGATGATGATGACAATGATTTCTCCCTCCGGGTGGGAAGTTCCCCCGGGGGAATCGCTCCGTCGGAGGGCAAAAGTGGTCCTGCCCAAGTTCCGCCTTGAGACGGCTGCGCTTCATCCTGAAAGCCCTCTCCTTATTTTTTCTAGGTCAAAATGACATATATACCAGAAGAGGGGCAACAGAGGTGGGCCGAGGAGGGCACAACCCACCAGGGTGCGCCAGGGGACCCTGGTGCGCCCAGATGGGTCCCCTCTGGTAGTTGTTTGCTCCAATAATTCTTATATATTCCATAAAAAATATTCGTTATGTTTCATCTCATTTGGAATTGTGTAGAATAGGTGGCCTGACGTAGCTTTTTCAGGTCGAGAATTTTAGTTGTCGGTATTCCCCTTCTTTGTGTGAAACTTGCATATTTTGACAGAAAAGGCATTAGAATTACTCCAAAAAGAATTATCATGCATAAAAACATTATAAATAATAGTAGGTAAACATGATGCAAAATGGACGTATCAACTCCCCCAAGCTCATACCTCGCTTGTCCTCAAGCGAAAACTGATATCGAAAAAACTGTCCACATGTTCA
>NW_025307424.1:0-721 GCF_018294505.1 Triticum aestivum
GAAGAGGAAGCTGGGTCCTCGCTATGCCGGTCCCTTTGCTATCCTGGAATGCATTGGGCAGGTGACTTACTGTCTTCAGGTTCTAGCGGGCGCGCGGATCCATGATGTCTTCCATGTGGGGCTGCTTAAGCCCTTCCGCGGAGAGCCACCCGCGGCTCCGCTAGCGCTACCGCCAATCACGGACAGACGTCTACTTCCTGAGCCGGAGAAGGCGTTGAAGGCTCAGCTGCGTCGCGGCTCTTGGTACGTGTTGATTCAGTGGGCTGGACTGCCAGAGGAGGACGCTACTTGGGAGCAGCGCGAGGAGTTCCGCCAGCACTACCCCGACTTTCAGCTCGAGGACGAGCTGTTTGCGTAGGCGTGGAGACATGTTATGACCGGCCGGTCCTACAGCCGCAGGAGGCCCACCGGGAAATCTTAGCCCGCAAGTTATCTTATTTTTTATTTCGCATCGTGGTTATATATACAACTTGTAAGACTATTTTGAGATTCAAGCAATAAGAAGAATTCTATTGCCCGACTCCCAGAGGAGCCGGAACCCTAAAACCCTAGCCGCCTCCTTCCCTCGCCGCTGTCATCATAATCATAATCATAGTTCATGACTTCATGAGCTCGGTCGTCGAGATCGAATATCTTATCAACACCCTCCCCGGTATTGTTCAGATATTGGGAGCCGTCATGTCCTTCATTCAGATCATCTGGCCTGTTAGGGCTGCGTATG
>NW_025307425.1:0-721 GCF_018294505.1 Triticum aestivum
AGAGAGAGAGAGAGAGAGAGAGAGAGAGAGAGAAGCATGTGGTCATGGCTACACCGACCATGTCCGGGGTCCTTTCGTGCAGCACCTCCATGCATGTGCCTACTTCCCTCCGCCATATCATCTCACCCGCAACTCTGCATGTCCTAATTCTGATCATGTTCGAGCCCTGGTGATGCTCTCAAGGGAAGTAGCCGTGTTGGGCAGTTGGTGTGCTCCTACTACTGGCGATAGCGTATCAACAAAAGAGCAGCAATCATTGTAACCTCTTTACTATCTAATGGGTCGTCTTATCTAACATATGAATTTATAATAAGACGAGGAAGAATCGAACATATTGAGAGATAGCGCTCAGTATTTCACCATGATAGATAAACTCTCGAATATCACGCAAGCCCTGGAACTTATTTCATACCCGTTGCAATGCACGGGTTCTTTTGCTAAAACATTAACTTTTATTAAAAATAAGGAAATTTCCACGTTTAATCATATTATCAAGGTTTATTAAAAATAAATATAAAAATGACGCACAGTGGAACATGAAGCAGGCTATTCCTATTTTCTGTCTGATGCAACACACGGGCATTTGTCCTAGTAGATGTAATGGGCTCTTATTTGAGATATACTAAGAAGACTAGGCCCGTAAGGGTTTCATTTTCCTGGTTTTTCTGGACTTTTTTTTACCGGTGTTGTTGCTGCGACGCGAGTACGTGAGAGTTTCAGG
>NW_025307426.1:0-721 GCF_018294505.1 Triticum aestivum
CACCAAAGCGATATCCATCATCTCATCGAAAGACGGGACACCTTTGCCTCTATCAAGTGGTATCAGATTTCCAGGTTGCTCGGTGAGATTTTACAGTTTTTCGTAGTTTAGATCGAGTCTGTTCTTCATACCTACAGTCCACGAAAAAGCCACAAAAAAAAATTTAGGGTTAGTTCATCATATCCGAACCAATCTGAGCCTTTGCATAATCTTTTTAGGGTTTTGCTTTGTTGAATTTGCGGTTGCATCGTCGGTCTAGTTGCTGGTCTTAGAGTCTAGTCTTTTAGAGTTTCGAGTTCTGGTCATAAGTTGTCACGCCGCCGCCGCACCATCTTCATCGCCCCTGCCATCTACCACCACCGCTTATCCGCCACCGCTCCGAATCAGTATCCATATACCACCACCAATCCGTGTCCATATACCACCACCGATCCATATCCATATACTACCACCACTTCCACCACCGCTGCCATATACCACCACCATATATCTACCACCAATCCGAGTTCCTTGCTTATTAGGTTTGTTTCCGAGATCCATCTAGTTTCCGATTCGTGTTTCCTTGCCGGAGTAGGTTTCGGAAAAAAAAAGAGTCGGGTAGCCACGCTCCGTTTAGGCCCAAAATTTTTCGAAAACGCATTTTTCGAAAAAAATTCTGGCTATCCTATTTTTAGGTGTTTCTGAGTGTTTTGAGACAGGTGCCATTATAGGAAGTTTTTTT
>NW_025307427.1:0-721 GCF_018294505.1 Triticum aestivum
GAGGCCTCGGGATTCCCTCCTCGTCGATGAGCACTGATGTGATTGCAGCGAGCCATTGCCATTGCCGCCACACAGACGCAGGGTTCCTCATTGTTTTTAATCTCACAGCCATGTTCTTCTTGTTATAATTTAGCTTTTGTTCATTTGCTATGTTTAGTACAAGCATGACATTCTCCTTTTTAATCTCCCAATCAGTTAAGCTATGTCAACTGGCTAGATCCTTCTCAATTAACTAACCTCATTGGTCTGCACTCTTGTGTTTCATAATTTTCCCAACTCGACACTCTCCTTATTTTTCTTACCAATTTGGTGTTGGTTGATATGCAGGTACGGAGAGTAGCGCCATGCATGATGACTATTGGTGTTGTTTTTATTGCGGGAGCGGGTCAGGCGACGGGAAGGGAAGACAAGATGGAGAGCGGGCGGGTCAGGTGACGGCCATGGCCATGGCGCTCGCAGATCCGCCGGCTCCGTCGTCGCCGCTGCGCTCACAGGTTCCGACTCTTGTGAGCTACTGCTGCAGATGATATTTGGTCCCCATCCTTGCTACTGGCTCCTAATTTTTGTGTGATGAACAAATGGTTTAGATTTAGCGTGTAAAGCTGAAATCCTACATTGGTTTGGAATTTAACTTGTTACCTTTGTTTAATTTAATGCCACGAGAAACCTAATGTAGATGTCCATGTCTTTGCCAATGATGTCAGTAGGAAGATTTTTTTTT
>NW_025307428.1:0-721 GCF_018294505.1 Triticum aestivum
AGGGAATTTTTCGGATACGTCTCCATCACCAAAAATTATGAAAAAATACCATCGTTCCTATAGCACATGTGCCCACGTCGTGCAAAAAAACTCATGATTTTATCGTGCACCGAGTATTTAGTAATATTGAAGCCGCATCGTTACCGCAGAACGTCTACTACCGTGTCATCGCCGTCCGTGAGGGGGGGGGGGCACGCCCCGGAGACGCGTCCCGCCTCTTCGGACATGCCACCACACCACCCCGCATGTATGAGGGCCCGGTGCGATGCTCCGGTGGCATTGCTACCCCCCCCCCAGTGCCCCCGTCCCGCCTAACCCTGTAGCGTTTAACCACGGGATCTACCCCTTTGACTTTGCACGGACGGGCTTTGAAAAGTGAACCTCCCCACCCGGTTGTGTTAGGTCAGCCCATAGGAACACATTGGAGCGACATCCGGGCCAGACCCACAGCAAGATCCCCTCCGTGTAAACCCGACGCGTCCGTTTCCCCCCTCCAGGTGCCGGCAGCGGCGCCGTCCGTGAGGGGGGGCAAACCCCGGACACGCGTGCCGGGCGTTTGCAACCGCCACAACACTTACAGACTTGTGAGAGGCCGCCTACGCAAGATTTGGCGGCATGCTAGCCCCCGGAGGCCGCCTGCCACAGCCGTAGATGCGCGAAGGGCAATCCGCGTAGAGGGAATTTTTCGGATACTTCTCCATCACCAAAAATTATGAAAAAA
>NW_025307429.1:0-721 GCF_018294505.1 Triticum aestivum
TAGCTCAATATAATTAGTAAATGCATGAAAAATAACAAATGTAGTCAGAAAGGATTGAAAAATGCTGATGTGGCTTTCGATGGTGCATTTTGAACACACAAAAAGTCAGGAGTTCAAATAAGTTTTAAAAAATGAAATCCCTTTGTAACAGACGAGTTTCCGTATGAAATCCTGATACTTTGCAAGAGATTATCCGTTTTGTACACGATGTGCATCCAGTTTTTGCCGTAACCCTCTCAACTTTCTTGCACATGCTATGTGGATGAAATGCTGATACCATGCCAACTTTCAACCTTTTCGGAGTTCATTTGAAATGCTTTTCAATTTTAGGGTCTTATAGCTCAAAATAATTAGTAAATGCATGAAAAATAACAAATGAAGTCATAAAGGATTGAAAAATGATGATGTGGCTTTGAATGGTGCATTTTGAACACACAAAAATCAGGAGTTCAAATAAGTTTTAAAAAATGAAATCCCTTTGTAACAGACGAGTTTCCGTATGAAATCCTCATACTTTGAAAGAGATTGTCCGTTTCGTACACGAAGTGCATCCAGTTTCAGTCGTAACCCTCTCAACTTCCTTGCACATGCTATGTGGATGAAATGATGATTCCATGCCAACTTCCAACCTTTTTAGAGTTCATTTGAAATTATTTTCAATTTTAGGGTCTTATAGCTCAATATAATTAGTAAATGCATGAAAAATAACAAATGTAGTCAG
>NW_025307430.1:0-721 GCF_018294505.1 Triticum aestivum
ACTAAAGGCCTTTGGGCACCTTTAGTCGCGGTTGGCCTGGCCAACCGCGACTAAAGCCCCTCACGTGCACCAGCTGGCCACCGAGCGCCCTGGGCCCAGGCCTTTGGTCGCGGTTCGTCTGCCGAACCGCGACTAAAGACTTCATTAGTCGCGGTTCCTACAGTTTCGCGACTAATGGGGCTGGACGGAAGCCTCTTTTTCTACCAGTGATCCCACTCGTGGTGGTTAATTGTAGAGAGGATGGTCGTCTCATTTATAAAACACCCAATCTATTTTTTTTTATTTCTTGATAGCAACCACTTATTGGTTTGCTAATATACCTTTGTGCATTGTCCCATGTCCACCTCTACCTATTTTCCATGTCTGAACAACAAATTATTTATGGACGCGGAGTTTTGGCTCCCGGGCTCATCTGCACCCACACTCAGAAAAAAATTCAAAAAAAATTCAAAGAAATACTAGAAAAATTCAAAAAATTCCAATTTTTTTTGTGGTGGTAGATACTTTGATGCGTGAGGTGCGCCCCAAAAATCAACTCATTTGAGCAACTGAGCAGCTCTCGGCAAAAAAGACAAAACCAGGGTCTGTAAAAAAGTGTACTGTTCATGCACTGTTTTGACCCGATTTGTCTTTTTTGCCGAGAGCTGCTCAGATCTCCAAATGAGTTGAATTTTGGGGCGCACTTCACGCGTCAAATTATCTACCACCACAAAAAAAATGA
>NW_025307431.1:0-721 GCF_018294505.1 Triticum aestivum
GATTTCATCCGGAAACTCGTCTGTTAGAAAGGGATTTCATTTTTTAAAACTTATTTGAACTCCTGACTTTTTGTGTGTTCAAAATGCACCATTCAAAGCCACATCATCATTTTTCAATCCTTTCTGACTTCATTTGTTATTTCTCATGCATTTACTAATTATTTTGAGCTATAAGACTTTAAATTGAAAAGAATTTCAAATGAACTCTGAAAAGGTTGAAAGTTGGCATGATATCATCATTTCATCCACATAGCATGTGCAAGAAAGTTGAGAGGGTTACGGCAAAAACTGGATGCACTTCGTGCACAAAACGGACAATCTCTTTCAAAGTATCAGGATTTCATCCGGAAACTCGTCTGTTACAAAGGGATTTCATTTTTTAAACCTTATTTGAACTCCTGACTTTTTGTGTGTTCAAAATGCACCATTCGAAGCCACATCATCATTTTTCAATCCTTTCTGACTTCATTTGTTATTTCTCATGCATTTACTAATTATTTTGAGCTATAAGACCCTAAAATTGAAAAGCATTTCAAATGAACTCTGAAAAGGTTGAAAGTTGTCATGATATCATCATTTCATCCACATAGCATGTGCAAGAAAGTTGAGAGGGTTACGGCAAAAACTGGATGCACTTCGTGTACAAAACGGACAATCTCTTTCAAAGTATCAGGATTTCATCCGGAAACTCGTCTGTTACAAAGGGATTTCATTTTTTAAA
>NW_025307432.1:0-721 GCF_018294505.1 Triticum aestivum
TTTTCAATTTCACCGTCATTTAGCTCCCTAAACAAATCGGTAAATGACTGAAAAACAGCAAATGATGTCAGAACGTGTTGGAAATTGATGACGTCGCTTTGAATGATGCATACTGAACGCAAAAATAGGGTAGAGTTCAAATAAGTTTAAAAAACATTGAAGTGCCTGTGTAACAGATGAGTACTCGTCCGAAACCCTGATACTCCGAAAGAGATTGTCCAGTTTGTACACGAGGCGCGTCCAGTTTTCGCCGTGACCTCTCTACTCGTTTGCACATGCTATGCGGGCGAAATGATGATACCATGCCAAGTTCCAACATTTTCAGAGTTCATTTTGTAGTGATTTTCAATTTCACCGTCATTTAGCTCTCTAAAGAAATCGGTAAATGACTGAAAAACAGCAAATGATGTCAGAACGTGTTGGAAATTGACGACGTCGCTTTGAATGATGCATACTGAACGCAAAAATAGATTGGAGTTCAAATAAGTTTAAAAAACATTGAAGTGCCCGTGTAACAGATGACTTCTCGTCCGAAACCCTGATACTCCAAAAGAGATTGTCAAGTTTGTACACGAGGTGCGTCCAGTTTTCGGCGTGACCCTCTCTACTCTTTTGCACATGCTATGCGGGCGAAATGATGATACCATGCCAAGTTCCAAAATTTTCAGAGTTTATTTTGTAGTGATTTTCAATTTCACCGTCATTTAGCTCTCTAAAGAAA
>NW_025307433.1:0-721 GCF_018294505.1 Triticum aestivum
TAATTATTCAATTAATAAAAACTAACTACTGTTTAGTTAACCTGAGACTATGACGAACGGGACCCACGCGTCTGTTGACCCAGTCAACAGATGGTTGACTGATGACATCATGCTGACCTCACGCTGACGTCGTAATTAATTTTCTAATTAAATTAATTCTATTAATTCTAGAAATAATTTAAATCTTTATAAATTAATATAAAATAATCCGTAGCTCGGATGAAAAAACTTTGTACATGAAAGTTGCTCAGAACGACGAGACGAATCCGGTTACGCAGCCCGTTCGTCCGCCACGCATCCCTACAATAACGAACACGCAACTTTCCCCTCCGATTCATCTGCCCGAAAACGCGAAACACCGGGGATATTTTCCCGGATGATTCCCCCCTTCACCGGTATCACCTCATACCGTGTTAGAACACGTCTAGCTCTGCCTGTTGTCCTGTTATGCACTTGCTTGCTATGTATTTACTGTTTCTCCCCCCCTCTTCTCTTCGGTACACCCCGTGACGATGCTGATGCCCCTGTGGTCGACTACGTCACCGATGACCCCTCCTTCTTGTCTGAGCAACCAGGCAAGCCCCCCCCCCCTTGATCACCAGATATCGCCTATTCTTCTCTATACTGCTTGCATTAGAGTAGTGTAGCATGTTACTGCTTTCCGTTAATCCTATCCTGATGCATAGCCTGACATTGTTGCTACAGTTGTTACCCTTACCTT
>NW_025307434.1:0-721 GCF_018294505.1 Triticum aestivum
TGTCAGGACCCCGACTCGATGCCACATAGGTCTAGCATGTAACACCTCATATCACTTTGCGGCCTCACGCACGGTATTCCCACGGGTGTCGCCTTACCTTTGCCCGGGACCGTTTGCGCCTTTTGGCACACGTATATGATAGTGTCGCTAGCACCCATATGATAAGGAGCCCGGGCTGACATGGCTAGTCATAAACCCAAAGTGGCACAGACTTACAGGGACAAGCATCCATGACCCAGCATCGAACATGTCGGTCATCAGCAAGTGGGTCCGAGCTGTAGCACTGGGCTAGCAGGACTCCGGTAAACCGGGCTGTAGCGGGCTAACAGGCCTCCGGTACTCAATGCGTGACATTTCCCCGAAGGGACAGACACAGGAACGAAGAAGGACACATGCCGGCCAGCCTAAGTGTTCCAGAGCAGTAGCAAGACAGGGTGGTAGTGGTGTCACGTGCTCGTCTGGGCGTCCGTCGTCGCTACCGCGACGACGTCCGCCTCGACTCGCATTACGCTAAGACAGGGAGGGAGTGGTGTCACGTGCTCGTCTCGGCGTCCGTCGTCGCTACCGCGACGACGTCCGCCTCGACTCGTGTTACGCTAAGACAGGGTGGCAGTGGTGTCACGTGCTCGTCTCGGCGTCCGTCGTCGCTACCACGACGACGGACGCCTCGACTCGCGTTACGCTAAGACAGGGTGGGAGTGGTGTCACGTGCTCGTCTTGG
>NW_025307435.1:0-721 GCF_018294505.1 Triticum aestivum
ATGATGCATACTGAACGCAAAAATAGGCTAGAGTTCAAATAAGTTTAAAAACATTGAAGTGCCCGTGTAACAGATGAGTTCTCGTCCGAAACCTTGATACTCCGAAAGAGATTGTCTAGTTTGTACACGAGGTGCGTCCAGTTTTCGCCCTAACCCTCTCTACTCTTTGCACATGCGATGCGGGTGAAATGATGATACCATGCCAAGTTCCAACATTTTCAGAGTTCATTTTGTAGTGATTTTCAATTTCACCGTCATTTAGCTCTCTAAACAACTCGGTAAATGACTGAAAACAGCAAATGATGTCAGAACGTGTTGGAAATTGATGACGTCGCTTTGAATGATGCATACCGAACACAAAAATAGGCTGGAGTTCAAATAAGTTTAAAAAACATTGAAGTGCCCGGGTAAGAGATGAATTCTCGTCCGAAACCCTGATACTCCGAAAGAGATTGTCCAGTTTTACACGAGGTGCGTCCAGTTTTTGCCGTGACCCTCTCTACTCTTTTGCACATGCTATGCGGGTGAAATGATGATACCATGCCAAGTTCCAACATTTTCAGAGTTCATTTTGTAGTGATTTTCAATTTCACCATCATTTAATTCTCTAAACAAATCGGTAAATGACTGAAAAACAGCAAATGATGTCAGAACGTGTTGGAAATTGATGACGTCGCTTCCAATGATGCATACGGAACGCAAAAATAGGCTGGAGTTCAAA
>NW_025307436.1:0-721 GCF_018294505.1 Triticum aestivum
AGTGGTATCAGATTTCCAGGTTGCTCGGTGAGATTTTACAGTTTTTCGTAGTTTAGATCGAGTCTGTTCTTCATACCTATAGTCCACGAAAAAGCCAAAAAAAATTAGGGTTAGTTCATCCCATCCGAACCAATCTGAGCCTTGCATAATCTTTTCTGTATTTGCTTTGTTGAATTTGCGGTTGCATCGTCGTGTTCAGTTGCTGGTCTTAGCGTCTAGTCTTTTAGAGTTTCGAGTTCTGTTCACAAGTTGTCACGCCGTCGCCGCACCATCATCATCGCCCCTGCCATCTACCACCACCGCTCCGAATCCGTATCCATATACCACCACCAATCCGTGTCCATATACCACCACCGATCCATATCCAAATACTACCACCGCTGCCATATACCACCACCATATATCCACCACCAATCCGAGTTCCTTGCTTATTAGGTTTGTTTTCGGGATCAATCTAGATTCCGATTCGTGTTTCCTTGCCGGAGTAGGTTTCGGAAAAAAAAAGAGTCCGGAAACCACGCTCCGTCTAGGCCCAAAATTTTTCGAAAACGCATTTTTCGAAAAAAAAATTGGCTATCCTATTTTTAGGTGTTTCTGAGTGTTTTGAGACAGGTGCCATTATAGGAAGTTTTTTTTGACCCGTTTCCAGTTTTTGGGTCCGGGCAGTCAAAAAAAAAAATTGGTCGAAAAAAATTTCGTGCCCATACTGTCCGTTTGAGCT
>NW_025307437.1:0-721 GCF_018294505.1 Triticum aestivum
CAGGTAAGTGCACCTTAGGGTTCAACAACTGTGGAAATCGCCTCGTGACCGCAAAACGGTGAGTAATAGTCCATGAAACGGGCCAGAATCGTCAAAAACCACGAGTGTTGATGTCTGACACGTAAACGCACCCCGGGGTTCGTTAATCGCGGAAATCACTCTGGGACCCCAAAAAAGTGAGTAATAGTCCACAAAACGGGCCAGAATCAGCCAAAATTGCGACTGTTGATGACCGACATGTAAGCGCACCTTGGGGTTCATAAACTATGGAAATCGCTTTGGGATCCCTAAACGGTGAGTAATTGTCCACGAAACGGGTCAGAATTGGCCCAAGCTGTGAGTGTTGATGACGGGCACGTAAACGCACCCCAGGGATCGTCAATCATGGAAATCGCTCTGGAACCCCAAAACGGTGAGTAACAGTGCACAAAACATACCAGAATCGGCCAAAATTGTGAGTTTTGATGACCGACACGTAAACGCACCCCATTGTTCGTCAATCGTGGAAATCACTTCGGGATCCCGAAACTGATAATAGTCCAAGAAACGAGCAAGAATCGGCCCAATCTGCGAGTCTTGACGACCAACACGTAAGCACATCTTGGGGTTCGACAACCATGGAAATTGCTTTGGGACTCCAAAACGGTGAGTAATAGTCCGTGAAAGAGCCCTGAATCGGTAAAACCTAGGGTTATTGATCAACGATACATAAACGCACCCC
>NW_025307438.1:0-720 GCF_018294505.1 Triticum aestivum
CAGAGTTCATTTTGTAGTGATTTTCAAGTTCAACGTCATTTAGCTCTCTAAACAAATCGGTAAATGAATGAAAAACAGCAAATGATGTCAGAACGTGTTGGAAATTGATAACGTTGCTTTGAAAGATGTAGACTGAACGCAAAAATAGGGTGGAGTTCAAATAAGTTTAAAAAACATTGAAGTGCCCGTGTAACAGAAGAGTTCTCGTCCGAAACCCTGATACTCCGAAAGAGATTGTCCAGTTTGTACACAAGGTGCGTCCAGTTTTCGCCGTGACCTTCTCTACTCTTTTGCACATGCTATGCGGGCGAAATGATGATACCATGCCAAGTTCCAACATTTTCAGAGTTTATTTTGTAGTGATTTTCAATTTCACCGTCATTTAGCTCTCTAAACAAATCGGTAAATAACTGAAAAACAGCAAATGTTGTTAGAACGTGTTGGAAATTGATGACGTCTCTTTGAAAGATGCATACTAAACGCAAAAATAGGGTGGAGTTCAAATAAGTTTAAAAAGCATTGAAGTGCCCGTGTACCAACTGAGTTCTCGTCCAAAACCCTGATACTCCGAAAGAGATTGTCCAGTTTGTACACGAGGTGCGTCCAGTTTTCGCCGTGACCCTCTCTACTATCTTGCACATGCTATGCGGGCAAAATGATGATGCCATGCCAAGTTCCAACATTTTCAGAGTTCATTTTGTAGTGATTTTCAAGTTCAAC
>NW_025307439.1:0-720 GCF_018294505.1 Triticum aestivum
CAGGTCAAAAAAAAAACTTCCTATAATGGCACCTGTCTCAAAACACTCAGAAACACCTAAAAATAGGATAGCCAGAATTTTTTTCGAAAAATGCGTTTTCGAAAAATTTTGGGCCTAAACGGAGCGTGGCTACCCGACTCTTTTTTTTTCCGAAACCTGCTCCGGCAAGGAAACACGAATCGGAATCTAGATGGATCTCGAAAACAAACCTAATATGCAAGGAACTCGGATTGGTGGTGGATATATGGTGGTGGTATATGGCAGCGGTGGTGGTAGTGGTGGTAGTATATGGATATGGATCGGTGGTGGTATATGGATACGGATTCGGAGCGGTGGCGGATAAGCGGTGGTGGTAGATGGCAGGGGCGATGATGATGGTGCGGCGGCGGCGTGACAACTTATGACCAGAACTCGAAACTCTAAAAGACTAGACTCTAAGACCAGCAACTAGACACGACGATGCAACCGCAAATTCAACAAAGCAAAACCCTAAAAAGATTATGCAAAGGCTCAGATTGGTTCGGATATGATGAACTAACCCTAATTTTTTTTGTGGCTTTTTCGTGGACTGTAGGTATGAAGAACAGACTCGATCTAAACTACGAAAAACTGTAAAATCTCACCGAGCAACCTGGAAATCTGATACCACTTGATAGAGGCGGAGGTGTCCCGTCTTTCGATGAGATGATGGATTTCGCTTTGGTGGAAGTCGACTTTGAC
>NW_025307440.1:0-720 GCF_018294505.1 Triticum aestivum
GACGGCGTGGTGGTGGATGTAGCGGCTCTTCGGCAGGGCTTCGCCGAGCTTCTGCGCGAGAGAGAGAGGTGTTGTAGGGGAGGAGGGAGGCGCCAAAGGCTGTGTCTTTGCTGCCCTCCCTCCCCCCACTATTTATAGGACCCCTTGGGAGGGGGGAGCCGGCCAAAACCCATCTAGGGTTGGGGGGGGGGGCGGCGGCCAAGGAGGGGGAAAGGGTTTGCCTTGCCCCCCAAGGCAAGGGGGAACTCCCCCCCCTAGGGTTCCCAACCCTAGGCGCATGGGGGGAGGCCCAAGGAGGCGCCCCAGCCCACTAGGGGCTGGTTCCCTTCCACTTTCAGCCCACGGGGCCCTCCGGGACAGGTGGCCCCACCCGGTGGACCCCCGGGACCCTTCCGGTGGTCCCGGTACAATACCGATAACCCCCGAAACTTTCCCGGTGGCCAAAACTGGACTTCCTATATATAATTCTTCACCTCCGGACCATTCCGAAACCTCTCGTGACGTCCGGGATCTCATCCGGGACTCCGAACAACTTTCGGGTTTCCGCATACATATATCTCTACAACCCTAGCGTCACCGGACCTTAAGTGTGTAGACCCTACGGGTTCGGGAGACATGCAGACATGACCGAGACGCCTCTCCGGTCAATAACCAACAGCGGGATCTGGATACCCATGTTGGCTCCCACATGTTCCACGATGATATCATCGGGTGAACCAC
>NW_025307441.1:0-720 GCF_018294505.1 Triticum aestivum
GATGGACAGGACACTGAGCCCTGCGCCGCCGTCGATGAGGGTCTTGGTGACTTGGACATTGGTGATGACGGGTGAACAGAGCATCGGGAGGACGCCGGCGGTCGCCGTGCATTTGAGCTGGTCCATCGAGCTGAAGGTGATGGCGTACTTGGACCATCTAAGTGAGCGCGTGGCCTCGAGCTTGGGGAGGGCTGCTGTAACGCCCGAATAATCTTGCTACAGTAATCCCACGCTAATCATGCCACGTCATCCCGATTACTGTTGCTAAACGTCCGTTAGTTCAAACCGCGTCAAATTCAAATTTAAAATTAATGTCGGCAATAAAAGTTTTCGAAAATTGAAACAAAAATGTTCGGTGGTTGCCAAATATTACAAAGGTAATTATGGTGCAGCAAACACATTTTTATAAAATGTCTAAATAATTTAAAATGTTTTAAAACAGAAATGCAAATAGATAAAAACAAAACAGAAAAACTAAAACTAAAATTGGAAGAAAGGAGGGAGGAAGACCCCCCGGGCCAGCAGACCCAGCGGGCCAGACCATTCGCCCTCCAGGCCCAGCCGGCCGGCCCACTACCCCCCTCCTTATCCACTCCCTCACCCGAACCCTAACCTAGCCACCCCCCACTAGCACCACTCCACCCCCGCTGGATCTGGATCGGGAGGACTCCCGATCCCCTCGCCCTTGCACGTCGACGCCGACGCCGGCGCCCGGAGCCC
>NW_025307442.1:0-720 GCF_018294505.1 Triticum aestivum
CACGGCAAAAACTGGACGCACTTCGTGTACAAACTGGACAAACTCTTTCGGAGTATCAGGGTTTCGGACGAGAACTCATCTGTTACACGGGCACTTCGATGTTTTTTAAACTTATTTGAACTACGACTTCTTTTGTGTTCAGTATGCAGCATTCAAAGCGACGTCATCAATTTCCAACATGTTCTGACATCATTTGTTGTGTTTCGGTCATTTACCTAATTGTTTAGAGAGCTAAATGACCGTGAAATTGAAAATCACTACAAAATTAATTCTGAAAATGTTGAAACTTGGCATGGTATCATCATTTCACCCGCATAGCATGCGCGAAAGAGTAGAGAGGGTCACGGCAAAAACTGGACGCACTTCATGTACAAACTGGACAAACTCTTTCGGATTATCAGGGTTTTGGACAAGAACTCATCTGTTACACGGGCACTTCAATGTTTTTTAAACTTATTTGAACTCCAGACTTCTTTTGTGTTTAGTATGCAGCATTCAAAGCGACGTCATCAATTTCCAACATGTTCTGACATCATTTGTTGTTTTTCGGTCATTTACCTAATTGTTTAGAGAGTTAAATGACCGTGAAATTGAAAATCACTACAAAATGAATTCTGAAAATGTTGAAACTTGGCATGGTATCATCATTTCACCCGCATAGCATGTGCAAAAGAGTAGAGAGGGTCACGGCAAAAACTGGACGCACTTCGTGTACAAACT
>NW_025307443.1:0-720 GCF_018294505.1 Triticum aestivum
CCTTTGGTCTTGGTTGGTGGCACCAACCGGGACTAAAGAGGGGCATTGGTCACTGTTTGTGCCACGAACCGTGACCAATGGCCCCCTTTAGTCCCGGTTGGTGCCACCAACCGGGACTAAAGGCCTTGTGCGGCTGCTGCGTCGAAAGTTTAGTCTCACCTTGCTAGTTGAGAGGGGTGCGCAGTGGTTTATAAGCCCCACTGCCGCACCCCTCTCGAGCTCCTCTTCATTGTAGGCTTACGGGCCTAATTGTCACTTCTATGCCTGTGGGCCTACTGGGCCTCTTGCGGGCCTGAATCCTGGCTCTTGGATGGGTTTCTAGTCGTATTCAGGCCATGGGGGCCCAGTAGGTGGCATTTTTTTTGTTTTTTTGTTGCTTTATTTATTTTCTTTTGTTTTTTGCTTTATTTTTTAATTCTTTATGCTTTTAGTTTTAGAAAAATTATAAACTTTTTGTTAATGCCATTAGTTTTCAAATTTGAAAACACTTTTTTTGTTTTTTTGTTTTCTTTGTTGCTTTATTTATTTTATTTTGTTTCTACTTACAACAAAATACTTATTGTTGCTATTTTTTCCAGTTTTTTTGTTTTGTTTTCTGCATTATTTATTTTCTTTTGTTTTTTGCTTTATTTTTATTCTTTTTGCTTTTAGTTTTAGAAAAATTATAAACTTTCTGTTAGTGCCATTAGTTTTCAAATTTGAAAACACTTTTTTAGTTTT
>NW_025307444.1:0-720 GCF_018294505.1 Triticum aestivum
GTGCATCCAGTTTTTGCCGTAACCCTCTCAACTTTCTTGCACATGCTACGTGGATGAAATGATGATATCATGCCAACTTTCAACCTTTTCAGAGTTCAATTGAAATGCTTTTCAATTTTAGGGTCTTATAGCTCGAAATAATTAGTAAATGCATGAAAAATAACAAATGAAGTCAGAAAGGATTGAAAAATTATGATGTGGCTTTGAATGGTGCATTTTGAACACACAAAAAGTCAGGAGTTCAAATAAGGTTTAAAAAATGAAATCCCTTTGTAACAGTTGAGTTTCCGGATGAAATCCTGATACTTTGAAAGAGATTGTCCGTTTTGTACACGAAGTGCATCCAGTTTTTGCCGTAACCCTCTCAACTTTCTTGCACATGCTATGTGGATGAAATGATGATATCATGCCAACTTTCAACCTTTTCAGAGTTCAATTGAAATGCTTTTCAATTTTGGGTCTTATAGCTCGAAATAATTAGTAAATGCATGAAAAATAACAAATGAAGTCAGAAAGGATTGAAAAATGATGATGTGGCTTTGAATGGTGCATTTTGAACACACAAAAAGTCAGGAGTTCAAATAAGGTTTAAAAATGAAATCCCTTTGTAACAGACGAGTTTCCGGATGAAATCCTGATACTTTGAAAGAGATTGTCCGTTTTGTACACGAAGTGCATCCAGTTTTTGCCGTAACCCTCTCAACTTTCTTGCACATGCTA
>NW_025307445.1:0-720 GCF_018294505.1 Triticum aestivum
GAATTCTCGAGACTGCAAACAGAGTCACCCGCAGCAAGATCATCAAGTTTTGCAAGGTTCTGTGGAGTCATCATTCCGAGGAGGAAGCCACCTGGGAGCGAGAAGAAGACCTCCGCCGAGACCACGCGCACCTATTTGCTAGCCAACCCGAATCTCGAGGGCGAGATTCATCTTAAGGTGGGTAGGTTTGTAACATCCCAAATTTCCCATTTGGAATGTTTTACAATTGTAGCTAAGCATCTATGCATATTGCTTGAATTGAGTGACATTTGAATTTTTCCAGAGGCTTTTGAGTTTGTTGGAATTTGGATTCAAATTGGCAGTTGAATTTATTTCAAACAATGCCTGACAAATACTTGAGCAAAAGTATGAGAGGAGCTAACATGACACTCCAAAAATGTCAGAAGAAAAATATTGCCAAAAAGTTTGAATTCAAATTTGATTATTATTTGGGATTTCCAGAAAATGTTTTTTTTAAGTTTGAGTTTTACCTCTGAAAAATGTTCACGTTGTAGGATTAATTCCCCTGAGAATTTTGATATATGTATGTCCTATATAATAATAATATATATTTTTTTTCTATATTTTTCTTTCCCTCTAATTCAAAAAAAAAAACCCCAGGCGCCAGCCAGGCCAACCGGCCCAGCCAGCGCCGAGCGCAGCCCACAGCGGGCCAGGCGCAGGCCACCGACGCCCGAGCCGGCCTGCCCCAGCGCGCCC
>NW_025307446.1:0-720 GCF_018294505.1 Triticum aestivum
ATCACAAGAAAACACATATGCTAATAAATTTCATCATAAGATTACCTCAGATGAAGAATAACTTATTCTGCACCCTGGCTGTTACACATATGCTAATATGTACTCCCTCTGTTTCTTTTTTACTTCCCATATTATGTTTGTCTTAAGTCAAACTTAGTAAAGTTTGACCAAATCTATATTTAAAACTGCCTCAAAGAATCTATATTAAAAACTATCAACATCTACAATATCAAATAAATACAATATAAAAATATATTCCATGGTGGATATAATGATCTTCATTTGGAATTGTGAATGTCGGTTTTTTTTTCTCTACAAACTTGGTCAAAATTTTGAAGATTTGACTTAAGATAGACCTAATATGTGAAGTAAAAAGATACCGAAGCAGTACATGCAAATATTTATTTAGAGTGGTTTCTCAGAATTTCGTATGTTGAACATCTACTTTTTTCTCTCAGACATCGATGAGTGCAAGCACCCTGATTTGTATCCTTGCTCTGGGACATGCATAAACACGGCAGGAGGTTATGATTGCCCTTGCAAAAGAGGGAAGAAAGGGGACGGGAAAACAGGAACTTGCGCAGACAAATTCCCCCTACTACTAACGGTGGTTGTAGGTAAGCATTGCTAGTGCACAAGATTACTTAATAGAAGTCATCCTTTTTCGTAACATTTTACACTTTACATGAGAGATGTGTCGGATTGAAGTAGCTAATACAC
>NW_025307447.1:0-720 GCF_018294505.1 Triticum aestivum
CTTTGTAACAGATGAGTTTTTGTCCGAAACCCTGATACTTCGAAAGCGATTGTCCGTTTTGTACACGAAGTGCATCCAGTTTTTGCCGTAACCCTCTCAACTTTTTAGCACATGCTATGTGGGTGAAATGATTATACCATGCCAACTTTCAACCTTTTCAGAGATCATTTGTAGTGCTCTTCAATTTCATGGTTATTTAGCTCAAAAATATGAGTGAATGCCCGAAAAAGACGAAATGAAGTCAGAAAAGGTTGAAAATTGGTGATCTGGCTTTGAATGGTGCATTTTGAACATACAAAGAGTCTGGATTTCAAATAAGTTCTAAATAATGAAATCCCTTTGTAACAGATTAGTTTTCGTCCGAACCTTGATACTTCGAAAGAGATTGTCCGTTTTCTACACGAAGTGCATCCAGTTTTTGCCGTAACACTCTCAACTTTTTAGCACATGCTATGTGGGTGAAATGATGATAGCATGCCAACTTTCAACCTTTTCAGAGATCATTTGTAGTGCTTGTCAGTTTTCATGGTCATTTAGCTCAAAAATATGAGTGAATGCCCGAAAAAGACAAATGAAGTCAAAAGGGTTGAAAATTGCTGCTGTGGCTTTGAATGGTGCATTTTGAACACAGAAAGAGTCTGGAGTTCAAATAAGTTCAAAATAATGAAATCCCTTTGTAACAGATGAGTTTTCGTCCGAAACCCTGATACTTCGAAAGAG
>NW_025307448.1:0-720 GCF_018294505.1 Triticum aestivum
CCAAAACAGTGAGCAATAATCAAAGAAACGGGCCAGAATCGGCCAAACTGCCAGTGTTGATGACCGACACATAAACGCACCCCAGGATTCGTTAATCATGGAAATCACTCTTGGACCCCAAAACAGTGAGTAATAGTCCATGAAACGGCCCAGAATCGGCTAAAACAGCCAGTGTTGATGACCGACACGTAACCGCACCTTGGGGTTCAACAACTATGGAAATTGCTCCGCGACCCCAAAACTGTGAGTAATAATCCAACAAACGGGCCAGAATCGGCCAAACCGCGAGTGTTGATGACTGACACGTAAACGCACCCAGGGTTCGTTAATCGTTGGAATCACTCTAGGACCCCAAACTAGTGAGTAATAGTCCATAAAACGGGCTAGAATCGACCAAAACTGCCAGTGTTGATGACCGACACGTAAGCATACCTTGCGGGTCAACAACTATGGAAATCGCTTCGGGACCCCAAAACAGTGAGTAATAATCCAAGAAACGGGCCAGAATCGGCCAATTTGCGAGTGTTGATGACCGAGACATAAACGCACCCAGGGTTCGTTAATCATGGAAACCACTCCGGGCCCCGAAAACAGTGAGTAATAATCCATGAAACGGGCCAAAAATCGGCAAAAACTGCCAATGTTGATGACCGACACGTAAGCGCACCGTGGGATTCAACAACTATGGAAATCGCTTCGGGACCCCAAAATAGTGAGTAA
>NW_025307449.1:0-720 GCF_018294505.1 Triticum aestivum
GGCTCGGTGATGAAGAACCACCCCGATTGCCACCCCTTAATGGTTTCCACGAAGGTGCCCTCAAGCCAAGTAACGTTGGGCATCTTGCCCACCATGGCGCCTCCGCACTCCGCTTGGCTGCCCTTCACAACCTTCGTCTTGACACTGAAGGTCTTGAGCCACAAGCCGAAGTGGGGCTTGATGCAGAGGAATGCCTCACACACGACGATAAACGCCGAGATATTGAGGATGAAATCCGGGGCCAGATCACGGAAATCCAGGCCGTAGTAGAACATGAGCCCCCGGACAAAGGGATGGAGTGGGAAGCCCAGTCCATGGAGGAAATGGGAAAGAAATACTACCCTCTCATGAGCCTGGGGGTGGGGATGAGCTCCCCCTCGTCGGGGAGCCAGTGCGCAATGTCGTTGGACAGGTATCCGGCGCTGCACAGCTTCTGGATATGCCCCTCCGTAACGGAGGAGGCCATCCACTTGCCTCCCGCTCCGGACATAGTTGGAGAAGGTTGAGGTGAGATGTGCGGACTTGGGCGCTGGAGCTCGAGTTCGCAGAGATGGATAGGCGAAGGAGCAAGAAGGCCTAGGTAAAAGGGTGGATCTTTATCCCCTTATATGGGCGGACGAAACCATGCGTCCCCACCAGCCTGATAAAACTCGCTTATCTCCCAAGCGCCGCAATCAATGGCGCGGTTGTGTTACCCACGTCCATATTGATGAGAATCCC
>NW_025307450.1:0-720 GCF_018294505.1 Triticum aestivum
ATAGAAAAAGTCTGGAGTTCAAATAAGTTAAAAAAATGAAATCCCTTTGTAACCGACGAGTTTCCGTATGAAACCCTGATACTTCGAAAGAGGCTGTCCGTTTTGTACACGAAGTGCATCCAATTTTTGCCGTAACCCTCTCTACTTTCTTGCACATGCTATGTGGGTGAAATGATGATACCATGCAACCTTTCAACCTTTTCAGAGTTCATTTGAAATGCTTTTCAATTTCAGGGTCTTATAGCTCAAAATAAGCAGTAAATGCATGAAAAATAACAAATGAACTCAGAAAGGGTTAAAAATTGATGATGTGGCTTTGAATGGTGCATTTTGAACACACAAAAAGTCAGGAGTTCAAATAAGTTTAAAAAAATGAAATCCCTTTGTAACAGACGAGTTTCCGTACGTAACCCTGATACCTCGAAAGAGATTGTCCATTTTGTACACGAAGTGCATCCAATTTTTGCCGTAACCCTCTCAACTTTCTTGCATATGCTATGTGGATGAAATGATGATACCATGCCAACTTTCAACCTTTTCAGAATTCATTTGAAATGCTTTTCAATTTCAGGGTCTTATAGCTCAAAATAATAAGTAAATGCATGAAAAATAACAAATGAAGTCAGAAAGGGTTGAAAATTGATGATATGGCTTTGAATAGTGCATTTTGAACACACAAAAAGTCTGGAGTTCAAATAAGTTCAAAAATTGAAATCCCTT
>NW_025307451.1:0-720 GCF_018294505.1 Triticum aestivum
GCTGGCATCGCCTTGTTTTACGGTGATTGGGTTAGTACTCGGAGTACTTAGCAGTACTTATATGTCTGATCACGTCTGATTTTTATTAGCCGTCAGATCTTGCGGGGAATTTTAGTTGATTAAATTTAATATGTTAATTGCGATAAGGGCCAGATCCATGTCTACTCGATCCAGTTCAGAATCCTCCTCCGATCTATTCGTCGCCGCTCCTGACCTTCTCCGTCCTCGACCTGCCCGGCGAGAGGAATAAATTCATCGTCCTCGTCCTCCACCCAACCAACCCCAGCCCCCCACGCCGTCACCGAAGAAGAAGAAGGCCGGATCTGCGCCGGCTGAATCGGCGCCGACCGTGGCGGGCGATCCCATCTCTTCGCGCGTACCATCCTTAAGGTATGAATTCGGCTTGGCGTTCTGCTCGTTCTCTTGGCCGTTGTGCCCCTCCACCGTGCATGCAGTACAACCTCAACCCCACAAGATCCGGATACGGACTAGAACAACGAATGGAAAGCTTCATCGTGGCATAGTTTCTCTTGAGCTAATCGCATCATGTTTGTTTAAGTAAGATGTTGACGTTTGAGATGAGATATACTAAAGGAAGATGAGATACTGGTTCCATAGTTCACTTAATTTAGTTTATTAAAGTCATCATCACTTTAGGTTTGCATAGCGCATGAAATATAGTTTAAAGGAAGATGAGATACTACTTGTTGGACGTTGATG
>NW_025307452.1:0-720 GCF_018294505.1 Triticum aestivum
CGACTGTTGACTCGTTTGCCGCCCCGCTACTTCCCCGGCCTTGCGGAGATGCCTTCTTGGTTTAGCTGGGGGCTCCGCTTGCGGCAAGCTGTCTGAAGGTTCGGGCCCGACAAGCTCTCCCTCGGCGGGCTCGCTCGACTCATCTTTGGGCCCGGCAAGCTTTTCCTCGCCGGCGAACTCCTCTCGCTCGACAAGGCTTGCCGCCTCTGCTGCCTCTTCCTCCTCCACGGTGAATCCAAACTCGCCCACGGCAGCGGCTGCTGCCGCCTCTTCTAGCCTGGTGGCGATGCGCTGCATCTCATCATCGGTGGTGTCGCGGGTGAGGCTCTTCTGTTCGTCTACGCGGACCGGCACTTCTACCAAGCCGTCAAAGAAATCCCGCACGACATCATCTGCAGGATCTTGCCAAGTCGGGACGATTCCGTGCGAGTCGCACAGCGGCATCATTGCGTGGATACGGTCGAGCGAGGAGTTGTTGCACAACGGAACGACACCCCTCGACAACATGAATGGATGTTGAGGATCGCGCTTGAACAGCTCCAGGAGCATCGCGTCCAGCTCCAGGACGGTGAAGTTGAAGTTGAGGCCCGGGCGCAGCCTCATGATATCCGCCGAGTTCTGGAACTCCCAGGCGGGTCTCCTCCTCTCCTGCAGGGGGCAATGCGGCGGCGAAGAAAATCTGCGCCAACGGCGCCTACGGTGAGCCCAGCAAGCCTGAGG
>NW_025307453.1:0-720 GCF_018294505.1 Triticum aestivum
ACTTTTGGAGAACTTTCTAACGGAGTTCATTCAGAAACTTGTATAGAAACTTTCTTAATGAGCACTCGACAAACGCATTTCGAGAACATACAAAAAGTCCCAGCTATGGACCTAGTGCAACATCATAAATGAGGTCTGTTGCATTTCCCTACAAGTAATTGGATCTCATATGGAGATGTTTAGTGTAGTAGAATGGAAAAAATCGAATGCAACTACACAAGAACTAGTCTGTAAATGTCGTTCGGAATCAGTTTTGCGCAGTGTTAACTGAAACATGGATATCTGACTCATACGGAGTCCGTTTGGGCTTCACAAGTAGTCAAAACGTTTGTGACGACCAGATGCTTCAAAGGATTCTTTCATAGGGAACTTTTGGAGAACTTTTCTTAAGGAGTTCGTTCAGAAAGTTGATAGAAACTTTCTTAATGAGCACTCGACAAACGCATTTCGAGAACATACACAAAGTCCCAGCTATGGACCTAGTGCATCATCATAATTGAAGTCTCTTGCATTTCCCTACAAGTAATTGGATCTCATATGGAGATGTTTAGTGAAGTAGAATGGAAAAAAATCAAATGCAACTACACAAGAACTAGTCTGTAACTGTCGTTCGAAATCAGTTTTGCGCAGTGTTAACTGAAACATGGATATCTGACTCATACGGAGTCCGTTTTGGCTCCACAAGTAGTCAAAACTTTTGTGACGACCAGATGCTTCAAA
>NW_025307454.1:0-720 GCF_018294505.1 Triticum aestivum
TATTGAACTAGGTATGAAGACACCAACGATCGCATCTCGGGCAAGTAACATACCAAAGACAAAGAGAATAATGTATGTTGTCATTACGGTACGATCGATGAAGATCTTCGTAGAATATGTGGGAACCAATATGAGAATCCAGGTTCCTCTGTTGGTTATTGATCGAAGAGGTGTCTCGGTCATGTCTACATAGTTCTCGGACCTGTAGGGTCCGCATTCTTAACATTCGTTGACAATTTTGTATTATATGAGTGGTTAGATTTGGTGACCGAATGTTGTTCGGAGTCCTAGATGAGATCATGGACATGACGAGGAGTCTCGAAATGGTCGAGAGGTAAAGATTGATATATAGGAAGATGGTATTCAGACACCGGAAGTGTTCTGGGGGTACCGGGTGCATATCGGGTCACCGGAAGGGGTTCCGAGCATCCCCCGACAACTACATGGGCCTTAATGGGCCAAGAGGGGGACAGACCAGCCCCTAAGGGGCTGGTGCGCCCCATGTAGGACAAAATAAGGGGGAGGAAAGAGGAGAAGGGAGAAAGGAAGGGGAGGGATTCGGCCTCCCCCTTCCTTCCCTCCTCCCTCCTCCTTCCTTCCCCCTCTGGATGGATATGGAAGGGGGAGGCCGAATTGGGAGGCGCCCAAGTAGGATTCCTCCTACTTGGGGCGCCCCTTGGCTGCCTTTCCTCCCCTCCAACCTATATATATATATATATA
>NW_025307455.1:0-720 GCF_018294505.1 Triticum aestivum
TATGGAGGTGGCAGTTCTAATTCCGGTTTTCAGGGCCACCAAAATAATCGGGGTGGATATAATCAAGGTAGCCAGGGTGGTTACAATCAACAATCCGGCCAGGGGAGTCAGCAGCAGCAGCAGCAGTCCGGATATCAGAGTCATCCAAAGCAGTTGAATAGCGGGTAATATCACGTTTTCACCACAAGCTTGTGCAAACGGGATCATAAGCTTCACAAGAGGGCTGTGAGCACCGTTGAACCGGCAGTTCCCCACTACTTGCGATGGTCTAAGCAGCCCATTATGTGGAGCTGCGCGAATCACCCGCCCCGGGTTGATAATTCAGGTCACTTGGATTTGCTGGTGGCACCTCAAGTTGGTGGATACAAGTTTACTAAGGTGCTCATGGATGGAGGTAGCATCATTAATATCCTTTATTATGAGACCTTCCGTCGCATGGGGTTAACTGATAAGAATCTTAAGTAGTCCAATACCATTTTTCATGGGGTGGTCCCTGGTAAGTCGGCATACCCAATTGGCAAGATTGAACTGGAAGTAGCCTTTGGAGATGAGCACGATTCCAGGGCTAAGAAGTTAACTTTTGAAGTGGTCAAGATCAAGAGCCCGTACCATGCTCTGTTTGGACGGCCGACTTATGACAAGTTCATGGCACGACCGTGTTATGTTTATCTGCAGCTCAAGATGCCGGGTTACAAGGGGACTATCATAATGCATGGGAGT
>NW_025307456.1:0-720 GCF_018294505.1 Triticum aestivum
CTTCGTGCGTCTGCGAGCTGCGTCTTCAACTTCGATATCTGCCTCCGGATGGATCCGAACACCTCCCGTGCCCAGTGCTGCATACTCCCAGTCATCTTGCTCAGTTTTGCCCACACTCCCGCCACCGTGTTTTCATCTGTACTCGTGTCTGACCAGGCCTTGGCGATCATGGTGTCATATTGCGCGTGCCTCGTCCAAGCCTCTTCAAACTGAAACGGCCTTGGCCCTCTATCCCTTGCGCGTGGAGCCGTCTCCAGCGCTCTAACCAGGATAGCTTGCTGATCTGACTCCTCTGTCACTAGGTGTTCCACATATGTTTCAGGGAATAGCTCCAAAAATGTG
Organism: Triticum aestivum; assembly: GCF_018294505.1. Lineage (NCBI taxonomy): Eukaryota > Viridiplantae > Streptophyta > Magnoliopsida > Poales > Poaceae > Triticum > Triticum aestivum. Next base: position 343 of record NW_025307456.1, read on the forward strand.
TCCGTGCATGTAGCTCTGTCCAGTCGTACCTTAATGTTTTCTATCCCGTCACGTTTGTTATCCCATGTGTATGGGTAACCACAGAACCCCAGATCTGCTAGACCGCACTCCGCCAAACAATCCCTAAAGTCCTCCATCTGCGCAAAAGGTCGCTGATTACCTCCTAGCTGGTAAGTTTGGAATAGAGCTTCATTGTAGTCTCCAACACAAATCCATGGGAGATCGTCTTGTGCTTTTAGGAACCTAATCGCATCCCATGATTTCTTGCACAACTCCGTCTTGGGCTCCCCATAGAAACCAGTGAATCTATAGGTCTTCCCCTCCCATATCATTTCCGCATCTATGAAGTATTGGCACCACGTTAGGAAAGTTCTGGTT
>NW_025307457.1:0-720 GCF_018294505.1 Triticum aestivum
CAACAACCGCGACGGGTACCGTGGTGACTGTGGTGGTGGTGGCAATCGTCAGAACGGTAACCGTGATGGTGACCGCGGTGACCATGGCGGTGGCGGGGATGCACGTCTGCACTGCCAGCTCTGTCGGGGCCCTGGGCACTATGCCTGGGAGTGCGCTTAGCGCTAGAACCACGCCTTCCAACCTCAACAGTCCAAGATGGCGGGTCTCGCTGCCGCTTCACCACCATTCATCCTCGGTGACCCTAACTGGTCCACTGACACGGGGGCTACCGATCGTATCATGTTGGATCTGGACCGTCTCACCGTGAGGTAAAAGTACCCTGGACGGGACCACATCCACACTGCCGATGGATCAGGTTTGCACATAGCTCATCGTGGTCATGCCCTTCTTCCTACACCCTCTGTCAATCTTAAACTTCGCAACATATTACATGTTCCCAATTCCGACAAGAACCTTCTTTCTGTTAGTCGTCTTGCCGTTGACAATCATGCTTATCTAAAATATTATCCTACTCATTTTCTTATGAAGGATTTGACAACCAAGAAGGTTCTTCTTCGCGGCAGATGTGCAAATGGGCTCTATCCCATTCGGCCTTCACGTTCTCATGTCTTGTCTTCAGTTAGGCTCTCTGCTGAAGATTGACATGCTAGACTCGGCCACCCGTCCACACAAGTTGTTCAACATGTTTTGGCGTCCAATAAATTAGCATCATCGAGTCG
>NW_025307458.1:0-720 GCF_018294505.1 Triticum aestivum
CGCGTACACACGCGTTGCCGCCCCCCTCCCCCGGCCGCTATAAAAGCTGCCCCCTCTCTTGCCGGTGGAATCACCCGCTCGCAGCCCCCCTTCTCTCGCCGCTGACGCCCTCTCTCCCCGTCTACCCACCGCGTGCACGCACACCCTCGATGGGTGAACGGTTCCCCGGCGACGCGGCGGCGGCCAACGGCTTCGGCCGCCGCTCTCTTCACGGGTGGGAAGCTCACCTTCTCCACGAGGCGAACTACCCGGCGCCCCCCGACATGCACGCGCCGGGGCGTTGGAGGCTCAGCGCCGGGGGCGTCCCAGTCCGCCCTCTGCCCGACGTCGAGCACCCCGGATACTTGCACGCCAAGATCGAGCGTGTGCGGGCCTCCCTGTCGGAGGAGGAGCGCGCCCTCCCGGAGTATGACCTCGGCAACCACGAGGCGTGGGCTGCGTACTTCGAACGCCGACAGGCGGAGCGGCTTGCCTCCATCAACAACGCGCCGGTGGTCAGGGGGAGCAACAACAGCGACGGCCGCCGCCTGTGGTGGGGCGCCCCCGGCCGCACGCTGCACGCCGTCCTCGAGTACCTCGAGGGCAGCAACTATCCGCCGCTCCAGTACCCGGTGGCCCCGGCCCCCCATCGGAGTGTCGGCCCGTGGCTGCCGCGGCGAATGCTGGGCGGGTCATCCTCCTCCTCCTCCTCCTCCTCCTCCTCCTCCTCCTCCTCTCCTG
>NW_025307459.1:0-720 GCF_018294505.1 Triticum aestivum
CCTCCGGTCAGCGGTCCCTTCCTCGCGGCTCCGGCCGCGTCATGGCCGCCGGAGCGCGCCCTCCTGGGCGCCCGGGTGTTCCCTGCCCCCTGGTGGCCTCAGGCACGAGCGCCCGCACCCAGCGCCCGCCCCGTAAACCCCTGGCCCTATGACAAGAGGGCCCCACCACAGAACGTAAAAGTAAAAGAAAAGGTAAATAAAAATGAATTAATAAAATTAATTAACTAATTAATTAGTAAATTAATTAAGTTAATTATTCCTGTTTAATTAATCTAACTAGTCGTAAACCCGTGCGGCCGCACAGGCTAGCATAAAAAAAGGAGCATAGCCATTCTTTTAAATACACATTTTAAAGGAAATAAAGTTTGGAAGGACTTAGGTATGCCCTTGCAATGAATTATCGCTAAAAACATGTAAAGTTTGTTGCATGCCCAAGGTCCCAATCGCAAATATATTCCACCGATGATTCCTGGAATGATTTTTTTTATGGATGCATGATTCTCGAATTGTGTCATATAGTAGTATATTTTTGTAAGACCATGTGGAGTATAATAATAACATTAATCAAACTATTATTCCTACCAAATTAACAGTTACTTTTTTACTAAGAATTTATGTTATTTTCTTTATCTAATTCAAACAGAGAAATGAAAATGGAAATATAATCATCCAAGGAAAAATCATATTTGGTGAATAGAATAATTTTTTAGAAAAAATGTA
>NW_025307460.1:0-720 GCF_018294505.1 Triticum aestivum
GACTAAAGTGGGAGAGACTGTCACCCGCTAGCCACCTTATGCAACAAGTGCATGTCAGTCGGTGGAACCTGTCTCACGTAAGCGTATGTGTAAGGTCGGTCCGGGCCACTTCATCCCACAATGCTGCCGAATCAAGATAAGACTAGTAACGGCAAGTAAATTGACAAAATCGACGCCCACAACAACTTGTGTTCTACTCGTGCATAGAAACTATGCATAGACCTAGCTCTGATACTACTGTTGGGGATCGTTGCAAAAATTAAAAAAATTCTACGCATCACCAAGATCAATCTATGGAGGGACTAGCAACGAGAGAGAGGGGAGTGCATCTTCATACCCTTGAAGATCGTGGTGCGCAAGCGTTACAAGAACGCGGATGAAGGAGTCGTACTCGTAGCGATTCAGATCGCGGTTGATTCCGATCTAAGCACCGAACAACGGCGCCTCCGCGTTCAACACACGTATAGCCCGGGGACGTCTCCTCCTTCTTGATCCAGCAAGGGGAGAGGAGAAGATGAGGGAGAGCTCCGGCAGCACGACGGCGTGGTGGTGGAGCTTGCAGTTCTCAGGCAGGGCTTCGCCAAGGACTACTACTACTACGGAGGTGTTGGCGAGGGAGAGGGCTGCGCCAGGGGGAGGGTTGCGGCTCCCATGCGCCTCCCCACTATATATAGGGGTGGAGGGGGCTGGTTTCTTGCCCTCCAAGTCCATTGGGGCGTT
>NW_025307461.1:0-720 GCF_018294505.1 Triticum aestivum
GGAGGCCGCCGGCCACAGCCGTAGATGCGCGAAGGGCAATCCGCGTAGAGGGAATTTTTGGGATACTTCTTCATCACCAAAAATTATGAAATAAATATTATCGTTCCTATAGCACATGTGCCCACGTCGTGCAAAAAAACTCATGATTTTATCACGCTCTGAGTATTTAATAATATTCATGCCGCATCGTTACCGCAGAATGGCTACTACCATGTCATCGCCGTTCGTTAGGGGGGGCCACGCCCCGGAGATGCGTGCCGCCTCTTCGGACATGCCACAACACCACCCCGCATGTATGAGGGCCCGGTGCGATGCTCCGGTGGCATTGCTACCCCCAGGGCCCCCGTCCCGCCTAACCCTGTAGCGTTTGACCACGGATCTAGCCCTTTGACTTTGCACGGACGGGATTTGACCAGTGGACCTCTCCACCCGGTTGTGTTAGGTCAGCCTATAGGAACACTTTGGAGCAACGTCCGGGCCAGACCCACAGCAAGATCCCCTCCGTGTAGACCCGACGCATCTGTTTCCCACCTCCAGGTGCTGGCGGTGGCGCCATCCGTGAGGGGGGCCAAACCCCGGAGACGCGTGCCGCCTCTTCGGACATGTCACCACACCACCCCGCATGTATGAGGGCCCGGTGCGTTGCTCCGGTGGCATTGCTACCCCCCCCCCCAGGGCCCCTGCCCTGCCTAACCATAGAGCGGTTGACCACAAGATCTT
>NW_025307462.1:0-720 GCF_018294505.1 Triticum aestivum
CGTATGGGAGAAGTTGCCTACAAGCTGGAATTGCCTGAAGGATTGTCAGGAGTTCATGATGTATTTCACATTTCCCAGTTGAAGAAGTGCCACGCAGAGATGGCTGAGATACCGCTGAGAGATACAGTGCCACTGGAAGCGATTCAGCTGGAAAGTGATTTGACCTATGAGGAGAAACCAGTTAAGATTCTTGAGTATGCCAGCCGAGTCACCCGCAGTAAGGTTATCAAGTTTTGCAAAGTCTAGTGGAGTCACCATACTGAAGATGAAGCCACCTGGGAGCGAGAGGAAGATCTACGGAAGAACCACTCTCACCTATTTTCTAGGCAACCCGAATCTCGAGGGCGAGATTCATCTTAAGGGGGTAGGTTTGTAACATCCCAAATTTTCAATTTGGAATGTTATACATTAGATCATCATTGCATAGCATATTTTATTGCATTTTGGCAAATCCTCGATAAATCCTAAGCAACTCAAGGACCCTCGGAGAGAGTTGGGGATTTTCCCGGTTTTTCATATTTGATTTTTATCGAATAATAAAACGAGGATTTTTGGTTTTAATTATTTTTCTCTCCGAAAAATATTTCATATTAAAATAAATGAGAGGAGAAAATATGACTTCTCCACAATAATTGAAATATTGGAGGAAAAATATTAAAATCAAATATTTGATTTTATTCGGATTTTATTTGCAATTTTAGTTGCATTAAAAAAATTGCA
>NW_025307463.1:0-720 GCF_018294505.1 Triticum aestivum
TTTAGTTTTTCTGCTATTGCTTTCTTCATGACTTATACATGTTCCTATGACTATGAGATTATGCAACTCCCGTTTACCGGAAGAACACTTTGTGTGCTACCAAACGTCACAACGTAACTGGGTGATTATAAAGGTGCTCTACAGGTGTCTCCGAAGGTACTTGTTGGGTTGGCGTATTTTGAGATTAGGATTTGTCACTTTGATTGTCAGAGAGGTATCTCTGGGCCCTCTCGGTAATGCACATCACTTAAGCCTTGCAAGCATTGCAACTAATGGGTTAGTTGTGAGATGATGTATTACGGAACGAGTAAAGAGACTTGCCGGTAACGAGATTGAACTAGGTATTGAGATACCGACGATCGAATCTCGGGCAAGTAACATACCGATGACAAAGGGAACAACGTATGTTATTATGCGGTTTGACCGATAAAGATCTTCGTAGAATGTGTAGGAGCCAATATGAGCATTGAGGTTCCGCTATTGGTTATTGACCGGAAACAGTTCTAGGTCATGTCTACATAGTTCTCGAACCCGTAGGGTCCGCACGCTTAACGTTACGATGATAGTTTTATTATGAGTTTATAAGTTTTGATGTACCGAAGATTGTTCGGAGTCCCGGATCTGATCACGGACATGACGAGGAGTCTCGAAATGGTCGAGACATAAATATTGATATATTGGACGACTATATTCGGACACCGGAAGTGTTCCGGGTGATTT
>NW_025307464.1:0-720 GCF_018294505.1 Triticum aestivum
GCCGAAGATCCCTAATACCCCGTCGGGCCCACATCCAAACAGGGAAGAGGGTGAATATAGTCCCGAACACGCCGATCACGAAGATTCGGGGGACATCAACTATATGCCAGAATCCGAAGAGGAGGTCAGCCTCGGTGACGAAGACTTTATTGTCCCAGAGGAAACCCTCGAACGAGAATGCTTCAATCGACAACTCATCACTATGTCCCGGAGCATGAAAAAGAAACAACAGCAGCTCAAAGCCGAATAGGATATGCTCAAAGGTGGACTAAGGTCATGGCATCTGAGGAATATGGCCACAAGCGACCTGTCAAAAGCTGCCCTAAGCGCAAGGTGCTGCTCCAATTCGACGACGAAGCCCTTGAGCGAATATCGTCGAAATACAATCAGGCAGATCAACCAGACCGACCACCATGTGGACGGGATAAAGCGGCGTATCAAGCCGAACACCAATCTGCACCCCCTCGCCGAAGAGGCAGGGAGACAGCATCCACGGGATACACATATAACTTGCAACCTGACCTAGCCAATAAACCTGGTCAGACTAGCACTAGTAGAAAAATCCCCACTCGACCTGGTTCGCGAGAGCCATTTGTCTCAGTTCGCGAACCAGGACTAAAGGGTCCTTACTAAAGCCCTGTCCCATTAGTCCCGGTTCGCCCAGGAACCGGGACAGATGGGGGCTCCACATGGCCGCTGCCGCTTGCCCAGGCAGGGGGG
>NW_025307465.1:0-720 GCF_018294505.1 Triticum aestivum
AGCGGCGGCAGGGGCAGCACAAGACCACAGTGGCGGCGGCGTCGCCGACGGCGTGCAGGCGTGGCGGATGGAGGGGGCGGAGCAAGGGGGCGGCGGCGTAGGGTTGGGGTCGAGTGCGGGATCTGGCGAGGGAGGGAGGCCACAGTGCGAGGGGAATAGGTGGAGTTGGGGAGGGTTAGCAATGGCGCACCTCCCCCTAGTGCGCCATAAGTACGACGATTCTAATGGCGCACCTCCCCCTGGTGCGCCATTAGAATTTTGTTTCAATTACTAGCCCGACTGGTCAGGTTATATTCCACCTAACCCTATCTCCATCAGAACACGCCCACTAGCCCGACTGGTCAGCACGCAGCACACACACTAGGAGGTCCTGGGTTAGATTCCAAGGCTCCCCAATTTTTGTTTTTGTGTATTTAAAATGTTGTTTGATATTTATTTGTGTTTAAATATGTTCAAACTTGTTTAAATCATGACATTAATTTTTTTTTATAAAAACAGTAATAATTTTTAAAAAATATCATCAAATTTGTTATTTGAAAATATTTATGAATATGAAAAAATATCATCAAAATTATTATTTGCAAATATCATCAAAATTTTTATTTGAAAATATAATCAAATTTGTTTTTTTTGCAATTTTAGTTGCATTCATTTGTGACGATGGAGCGGTCCGGGGAGGGTGCTGGGGAGAGGGTGCGGTGGGTCGTCGGCGACGGTCGA
>NW_025307466.1:0-720 GCF_018294505.1 Triticum aestivum
GTGGTGTTCTACCTGTTGTGATTTTGGTCCCCTTCTATGGTGGTGGCTAAGTCCTATATATAGTTGCCTTGGTCCTCTTCCCAAATATGAGCGGGACGGGATCCCACAACGGCGGGATTTGAATGGGGACAAGAAGTACAGTATATCCTGACAAAAGTAGTCTTCGCCTGCGAAAAGCCTCTGGTCGTGACGCGGCGGTGGGCTCGGTGATGACCTCCGTCCTGCCGACCTAGCGATCTTGGTCTTGTTGCACTAGAATGGAAACCTTTGGCTGATTCCTCGGGACTCCGCTCCTGTGGCTTGCCTCCCTTGCACTGAAGAGGAAACCTGCGCTCTGCACTCGCCTGGCGCTCGCCTGGTGCCCGCCTGGCCTTGGTCGTCATGGCTCACGCTAGTCGAGCCTCGTGACGTACTTTAATAGAACTCTCTACCCGTCAGGAGCCCTCTTGAGGAGGCCACCTCCTTCGGAGGTCTTGGCGTCGTCCTCCTCGCGAGGCTTGGCCCCTCGCGAGGGTGCGGTGTTGGTGTTGAAGCTGGGTCGTACTAGGCCGTCGATGGAGTCATGTGGTGGGCCGTAGGCAGGCAGGACTGGATACCCCCATGTCTAGGACGCCGACAGTAGCCCCACTCCCCAAGGCATGCTCGGGCTTGGCTTCTAGGAGAAACCAGAGGGCAAGTGCGGAGCGTCGCGGGCCCTAACTGCCAGCGGCCTTCATGACG
>NW_025307467.1:0-720 GCF_018294505.1 Triticum aestivum
TGACGTGTCGACGGCGGATTCGCCGGGACGCGGCGGCGGACGTGTCCGGCGCGGACGGACGCGTCCGGCGCGGCGCGGAGGGAGAGGGTTAGGGTTTCGTCTGAGATTTCGTTTTTCGGGATGTCCACTCATTTATAGGTCGAGGGAGCTAGGAGACTCCAAATGAGGTGCGGTTTTCGCCCACACGATCGTGATCGAACGACCTAGAGCATGGAAGAGAGTTTGGTGGGCTTTGGGCTGGTTTTGGAGGGGGTTTTTGCTGGATACTCAAATGGACATTGCGGAGGCCCGGTTAACCGTTGGAGTACCAAACGACCTCCGAATGGAACGAAACTTGACCGGTAGTCTCCGGGTGGTATATTAAGACCACTTGACAAGCCTCGGTCCATTCCGAGAAAGTTTGACACACGCACACGAAAGAAAGCTAGAGGGGTGCACCGGAGGAGATAGGAGCGCCGGATTGGAAAACGGACAACGGGAAAAACTTTGGCGAGTACTGGACTGCAGCTAAGCCCCCGAGTGGGAGGGTTGCTCACCAGTCGGTAGGATCTTTCAGACTTAGGCGAGTACTGGACTGCAGCTAAGCCCCCGAGTGGGAGGGTTGCTCATCACTCTGTAGGATTTTTCAAACTTAAGCGACTACTGGACTGCAGCTATGCCCCCGACTAAGAGGCTTGCTCATCACTCGGTAGGATTTTTCAAAACTTAGGCGAGTACTGG
>NW_025307468.1:0-720 GCF_018294505.1 Triticum aestivum
AAAAAAAAACAAAACAACAAAAAATTATGTGACATTACCTATGTTACAAAAGTCTTTCCGCAGCATCACCTATGTTGCAAAAAAGCGAAGCCCAAAAATATTTCTGCAACATGACATATGTTACAAATGTTTTCTGCAACACAACTTCTATTACAATTTTTTTACAATAGTATCCGTGTTGCAAATATTTCCACAGCATCACCTATGATCTTTGTTGTAGAAAATATTCTATAACAAACTCTATTGCAAAAAAATCTACAGACGTTTCTGCAACATGTTCTGTGTTGCAGAATATTCTACAACATAATCTTTGCCGAAGAGGTTAAAATGCCCGTCAGACATTTGATGACGTTAGTGTGAGGTTTTTTTTTTTCATTTCTGCAACAAGCCTCTTGTTGCCAAGGGAACGAGCGCACACTGCTACGTTTGTTGCAACGGGGCAAGAGCAAAGTTATTTTTTTCTATAACAGAGATCTTGTTTCTGAAACACATGCCTTGTTTTAGAAAAAATAAGGTTCGGTAGGACGCAACAAGACTCGTGTTGCAAAGCGCCGAGCGCAACACAAGCTTTGTTGCAAAGGTTGATGCACGCTCACTGAAAGAAGATCAGATGGTTGGCTAGCTCACGATCCTACGGCTACTAAGGCGGCGGATGTTTTCTAAACATCACCCGGCAGACGCGTAGCTGCCCCCTTTCGACAAAGCAGGGGGGGGGGGGGA
>NW_025307469.1:0-720 GCF_018294505.1 Triticum aestivum
CCCGTGCCTCTGCCCCGTCCCCGAGCACGCACGGCCGCGCCCCTGCGCCCCGGCCCGCCCCCACCATTGTCGTCGTCGCCGGCGCCCGCCCCCACTGCCGCCCCTGCCTCGACGCCGCCCCTCCTCCCCGTTCGGTCCGGCTCCGGCGACCCCCTTTCCTCCCTGTCCCCTCGATCCTCTTCATATAATTTTTTTCATATAAATTTTTTTCATATGCATATGTTGATTATATGGATGGATGGATGATGTATATGTTCATTATATGGATGGATGGATGATGTATGCTTTTTTTCATATAATTTTTTTAGGCAGATTTTTAGAATTTTTTGTGTATGTATGTTATGTTTATATGTATGTATGTATGTTCATATGTATGTATGTTTATATGCAAAGCATATGCAAAGAAAATGTATGAATGGTCATATGCAAAGAAAAAATGTATGTACGGTCATATACAAAGAAAATGTATGTATGTATGTTCATATGAAAGAAAAATGTATGTATGTATGTTCATATGCATATGCAAAGAAAATGTATGTTCATATGCATATGCAAAGAAAATGTATGTTCATATATATGATGATATGTTCATATAAAAAGGAAAATAAGAAGAGGAAGAAAGGAGAAGAAGAGGAGAGGAAGAAGAGGAGAAATAAATAAGAAGAGGAAAAAAGAAGAAAAAGAAGAGGAGAAGAAGAAAGGAATAGAAGAGAAGAAGAA
>NW_025307470.1:0-720 GCF_018294505.1 Triticum aestivum
ATGAGAATAACCATCCCATCTCTAATACCACCCAACGTGACTATAATCTTAGCAATGTCCGCATTAGCCACTGTTAACGAAAAAAGGCTTGCACCGAAGAACCTAATAATGGGGATTTCTGACTGTGACCCAATCCAAAACTTAAGCAGAGAGAAAAATGCAAGATCATCGGGGAGAGGTGTTGGGGGAAGAAGCTGGATCCAAACCAAAGTTGGAGAGACCAACTCTGAGTTTGGATCGAGCGCCGAACATACCGCGGAAGAGAAGTTTTCCAAGACGAACTGAAGAAGAGCGTCACCAGGAGACGATCCCGGACCGAGCTGATGGCCGAAGCGAAGCGCCGGAGCCTGCGGGAGGACCCATGGAAATGAGAGTAACCATCCTGTCGCTAATACCACCCAATGTGACTATGGACTTAGCAATGTCCGAATTAGCCACTTTTAACGAAAAAAGGCCTGCACCGAAGGCCCTAATAATGGGGATTTCTGACTATGACCCAATCCAGAACTTAAACAGAGAGAAAATAGCAAGATCATCGAGGAAAGGTGTTGGGGGAAGAAGCTTGATCCAAACCAAAGTTGGAGAGACCAACTCCGAGTTTGGATCGAGTGGCGAACATACCGGGGAAGAGAAGTTTTCCAGGATGAACTGAAGAAGAGCGTCACCAGGGGACGATCCCGGACCGAGCTGAGGGCCGAAGCGAAGCCCCGGAGCCTGCGG
>NW_025307471.1:0-719 GCF_018294505.1 Triticum aestivum
AAATAATAAAGCACGGTAAATATATTACTTACACGTGCGTTTTGTTTTGCAAGAGGCGCGAAAAAAATTAAAAAGGGAATGCAACACGAGGACTTCCCAGGAGGTCACCCATCCTAGTACTACTCTCGCCCAAGCACGCGTAACTTCGGAGTTCTGATGGGATCCGGTGCTTTAGTGCTGGTATGATCGCATCCGACATGTTACCCCGGTCTTCGTCCCTTATCCTTGCCCCTCCCAGCTCCACTACAAAGACGATTGCACATTGCTTTGGCCGCTCCCTCTCAACTACGGAGACGACTTTAACGCGGTTTCCACCCCTCCCACTCAACCGCACCAGTGCACGCTTGCCGCGCCACAACGCCGACGCTGGACCCGTGAATCGTGAGCACCCAGCTATGACTTACCGCACTCGTGCAAAATAATAAAACACGGTAAATATATTACTTACACGTGCGTTTTGTTTTGCAAGCGGCGCGAAAAAAATTAAAAAGGGAATGCAACACGAGGACTTCCCAGGAGGTCACCCATCCTAGTACTACTCTCGCCCAAGCACGCTTAACTTCGGAGTTCTGATGGGATCCGGTGCTTTAGTGCTGGTATGATCGCATCCGACATGTTACCCCGGTCTTCGTCCCTTATCCTTGCCCCTCCCAGCTCCACTACAAAGACGATTGCACATTGCTTTGGCCGCTCCCTCTCAACTACGGAGACGAGTTTAA
>NW_025307472.1:0-719 GCF_018294505.1 Triticum aestivum
TACTTCCCCCTTAAATCTCGGGACGAGATTTCTTGTAGTGGAGGAGAATTGTGACGCCCGGATAATTAGGCTACAGTAACCCCACGTTAACGATGCCACGTCACCTCGGATTACTGTTGATAATCTCGCGTTAGTTCGAAACGATTCATATTCAAAATTTGAATTTAAGTTAAACAATTAAAGTTTTCAAAAGTCGAAACTAAATTGTTCCTAATGTGTCTAATAATCCTTAGTAAATATTGGTGGATAAATTATCTTTTAATAAAATATTTAGATGCACTAAAGTAATAGAAATGACAGCAAAAACAATTAATTAGATGCCTTTTATAAAGTTATAATAATAAAACTAAATTAGTAGTGTGCCAAAATAATTGTGGCAGTGGACTAATTAGTAATACTAATTTAGGTGCTGACTGGGTATTTTATAAAACTAAAATAAAAGAAACTTTAAATGAAAACATTAAAGAAAATAAGTAAAAAAAGAAAAAAAAAGGAAAAGCAAACCCCCCATCACTGGGCTTCGGCCCAGCAGGCCACCAGCCCAACTGGGCAAAGGCCCAACCGGCCGGCCCACCCCACTCCCTTAACCCCCTGGTGCCGAAACCCTAGTCACCGACACCCCCCACTCCCCGTACTCGCGCCCCCACTCTCCCTCCCCCCGATCCACTCCTGGATCGGGATCGAGCCCCCCCACGTCTCTCTTGTTCTCCCCCACCCTT
>NW_025307473.1:0-719 GCF_018294505.1 Triticum aestivum
TGGCCCGTTTCGTGGACTATTACTCACTGTTTTGGGGTCTCAGAGTGATTTGCATAGTTGTTAAACCCCAAGGTGCGCTTACGTGTCAGTCATAAACACAAGCCGTTTTGGACGATTCTGCCCCGTTTCGTGGACTATTACTCACTATTTTGGGGTCACGGAGTGATTTCCACGATTGACGCACCCCAAGGTGCGCTTACGTGTCGGTCATCAACACTCGCAGTTTTGGCCGATTCTGCCCCGTTTCATAGACTATTACTCACTGTTTTGAGGTCTCGAACTGATTTCCACGATTGACGAACCCCAAGGTGCGGTTACGTGTCGGTCATCAACACTCATAGTTTTGGCCTATTCTGGCCCGTTTCTTGGACTATTACTCCCCGTTTTGGGGTCCCGATGCGATTTGCATAGTTGTTGAACCCCAAGGTGCGCTTACTTGTCTGTCATCAACGCTCGTAGTTTTGGCCGATTCTGGCCCATTTCGTGTACTATTACTCACTATTTTGGGGTCTCAGGGTGATTTGCATAGTTGTTGAACCCCAAGGTGCACTTACATGTCGGTCATAAACACAAGCCGTTTTGGTCGATTCTGGCCCGTTTCGTGGACTATTACTCACTGTTTTGGGGTCTCGGAGTGATTTGCATAGTTGTTGAACCCCAAGGTGTGCTTACGTGTCGGTCATAAACACAAGCCATTTTGTCCGATTCTGCCCCGTTTC
>NW_025307474.1:0-719 GCF_018294505.1 Triticum aestivum
AGAATTGGCCCAAATTGTGAGTGTTGATGACCGACATGTAAATGCACCACGGGGTTCGTCAATCATGGAAATCACTTCGGGACCACAAAACTGAGTAATAGTCCAACAAACGGCTCAAGCTGCGATTCTTTACGATCAACACGTATGCACACCTTGGGGTTCGACAACCATGGACATCGCTTTAGGGCACCCAAAATGGTGAGTAATAGTCCACGAAACGGGTCAGAATCGATAAAAACCGCAAGTGTTGATGACCGACACGTAAACGCACCCCGGGGTTCGTCGATCGTGGAAATCACTCCGGGACCCTAAAATAGTGAGTAATAGTCCACGAAAGGGGCCAGAATCTGCCAAAACTAAGAGTCTTGATGACCGACACGTAAGCGCACCTTGGGGTTCAACGACAATGGAAATCGCTTCAGGAATCCAAAATGGTGAGTAATAGACCAGAAGCGGATCAGAATTGGCCAAAATTGTGAGTGTTTGACGTCGGACACGTAAAGGCACCCTAGGGATCGTCAATCGTGGAAATCGCTCTGGGACCCCAAAACGGTGAGTAATAGTCCATGAAACGGGCCAGAATCGGACAAAACTGCGAGTGTTGATGACCGACACGTAAGTGCACCTTAGGGTTCAACAACTATGGAAATCACTTCGGCACCCCAAAACGGTGAGTAATAGTCCACGAAGCGGGTCAGAATTGGCCAAAACTGTGAGTG
>NW_025307475.1:0-719 GCF_018294505.1 Triticum aestivum
GGCCAGCGGGAGCCGGACTCGGCCATGGCGGCGGCGGCGTCTCGTGCGCGAGGAGGAGAGGGGCGCGGGGTGGGCCGGCGGCCTGGCTGGGCTGCGGCCCGGTCGGGCGCGCGCAGTTTTTTTTTTAAAATAAGTTCCGCGGTAAATAATTCGTAGAAAAATAAATAAACATCAGAAAAATATGAAATAAATTTTCCCCATCTAGTTAGAAAATCTAGAATAGGGTGAACATTTATTTAAATCAAAATAAATATTTTGAAAACATGCAATATTTTTAATGCAATAAAAATTGCAAATAAAATCCAAATAAATTCCAAATAATGATTTTAACATTTTTCCTCCAGTATTTCAATTGTTTTGGAGAAGTCATATTTTCTCCTCTCGTTTATTTTAAAATGAAATATTTTTCCGGAGGGAAAATAATTAAAACCAAAATCCTCGTCTTATTATTTGATGAAAATCAAATATGAAAATTCGAGAAAATCCCCAACTCTCTCCGAGGGTCCTTGAGTTGCTTAGGATTTATCGAGGATTTGTCAAAATGCAATAAAACATGATATGCAATGATGATCTATGTATAACATACCAAATTGAAAATTTGGGATGTTACAAACCTACCCCCCTTAAGATGAATCTCGCCCTCGAGATTCGGGTTGGCTAGAAAACAAGTGGGAGTGGTCTTTCCGTAGATCTTCCTCTCGCTCCCAGGTGGCTTCATC
>NW_025307476.1:0-719 GCF_018294505.1 Triticum aestivum
TTTTCATGCATTTACTAATTATTTTGAGCTATAAGACCCTAAAATTGAAAAGCATTTCAAATGAACTCTGAAAAGGTTGAAAGTTGGCATGATATCATCATTTCATCCACATAGCATGTGCAAGAAAGTTGAGAGGGTTACGGCAAAAACTGGATGCACTTCGTGTTGAAAACGGACAATCTCTTTCAAAGTATCAGGATTTCATCCGGAAACTCGTCTGTTACAAAGGGATTTCATTTTTTAAAACTTAATTGAACTCCTGACTTTTTGTGTGTTCAAAATGCGCCATTCAAAGCCACATCATCATTTTTCAATCCTTTCTGACTTCATTTGTTATTTCTCATGCATTTACTAATTATTTTGAGCTATAAGACCCTAAAATTGAAAAGCATTTCAAATGAACTCTAAAAAGGTTGAAAGTTGGCATGATATCATCATTTCATCCACATAGCATGTGCAAGAAAGTTGAGAGGGTTACGGCAAAAACTGGATGCACTTCGTGTACAAAACGGACAATCTCTTTCAAAGTATCAGGATTTCATCCGGAAACTCGTGTGTTACAAAGGGATTTCATTTTTTAAACCTTATTTGAACTCCTGACTTTTTGTGTGTTCAAAATGCACCATTCAAAGCCACATCATCATTTTTCAATCCTTTCTGACTTCATTTGTTATTTCTCATGCATTTACTAATTATTTTGAGCTATAAGACCCTAAAAT
>NW_025307477.1:0-719 GCF_018294505.1 Triticum aestivum
GAAGGGGGGCCACAATACTAATGGCGCACCTCACCGTGGTGCGCCATTAGCATGTCCATACTAATGGCGCACCTCACCGTGGTGCGCCATTAGTATTTTTTTTATTTCAACTCCAGCCAAAAGGTTATGTAGTACCAGAACCTATCTATGTCAAGCCCACTCTACTAGCTCGACTGGTCAGCAGCCAGTTCTCACACCAGGAAGTCCTGGGTTTGACTCCCAGGCTCCACAAAATTTTTTTTAGCATTTAAAAAGCTGTTTGATACTTATTTATGTTTAAATATGTTCAAACTTGTTTAAATAATAATAGTAATATTTTTTTATAAGACAGTAGCATTTAAAAAGCTGTTTGATACTAATTTTTTTATAAGACGGTGCGCGGGGTGCGGGGGGTCGGCGGCGGCGGTTGAGTAGGGGAATCGAGGGTGCGGGGGGTCGGCGGCGGCGGTGGATCGAGAGGGAGAGAACTGGCGAGGGGGATCGGGCGAAGGGGGATCGGGCGAAGGGGGGATCGGGTGAAGGGGGGCCACAATACTAATGGCGCACCTCACCGTGGTGCGCCATTAGCATGTCCATACTAATGGCGCACCTCACCGTGGTGCGCCATTAGTATTTTTTTTATTTCAACTCCAGCCAAAAGGTTATGTAGTACCAGAACCTATCTATGTCAAGCCCACTCTACTAGCTCGACTGGTCAGCAGCCAGTTCTCACACCAGGA
>NW_025307478.1:0-719 GCF_018294505.1 Triticum aestivum
TGGACTATTACTCACTGTTTTGGGGTCCCGGAGTGATTTCCACGATTAACGAACCCTGGGGTGCATTTACGTTTTAGTCATCAACACTAGCGGTTTTAGCCGATTCTGACCCATTTCGTGGACTATTACTCACCGTTTTTGGGCCCCAAACGAATTTCCATAGGTGTTGAACCCCAAGGCGCGCTTACGTGTCGGTCATCAACACTCACAGATTTGGCCGATCCTGGACCATTTCGTGGACTATTACTCCTTGTTTTGGGGTCCCGGAGAGGTTTCCAGGATTAACGAACCCTGGGGTGCGTTTACGTTTCGGCCATCAAAACTCGCGGTTTTGGCCGATTCTGACCTGTTTCGTGGACTATTACTCACCGGTTTTGGGCCCCAAAGCAATTTCCATAGTTGTTGAACCCATAGGTGCGCTTACGTATCGGTCATCAACACTCACAGCTTTGGCCGATTCTGGCCCGTTTCATGGACTATTACTCACTGCTTTGCGGTCCCGGAGTGATTTCCATGATTAACGAACACTGAGGTGCATTTATGTTTCGGTCATCAACACTCATGGTTTTGGCAGATTCTGACCCGTTTCGTGGACTATTACTCACCGTTTTAGGGCCCCAAAGTGATTTGCATAGTTGTTGAGCCCCAAGGTGCGCTTACGTGTCGGTCATCAGCACTCACAGATTTGGCCGATTCTGGCCCGTTTCGTGGACTATTAC
>NW_025307479.1:0-719 GCF_018294505.1 Triticum aestivum
TTTACAGAAGGATCATATAAACTTCACCCAAGTCTTCCCAAAGGCTCTACTTGGCACTTTATTGAAACAAAAGCTATAAAACATGATTACTACAGTAGCATAATCATGTGGACACACAAAAACAGTAAGTATAAGTATTGGGTTGTCTCCCAACAAGCGCTTTTCTTTAATGCCTTTCTAGGTAGGCATGATGATGGCAATGATGCTCACATAAAGGATAAGAATTGAAACATAACGGGAGCATCATGAAGAATATGACTAGGACATTTAAGTCTAACCCACTTCCTATGCATAGGGATTTTGTGAGCAAACAACTTATGGGAACAATAATCAACAAGCATAGGAAGGTAAAACAAGCATAACTTTAAAATTTTAAGCACATAGAGAGGAAACTTGGCATTATTGCAATTCCTACAAGCATATGTTCCTCTCTCATAATAATTTTCAGTAGCATCATGAATTAATTAAACAATATAACCAGCACCTAAAGCATTCTTTTCATGATCTACAAGCATAGAAAATTTACTACTCTCCACATAAGCAAATTTCTTCTCATGAATAATAGTGGGAGAAAACTCAACAAAATAACTATCATGTGAGGCATAATCCAATTGAAAACTAAAATCATGATGACAAGTTTCATGGATATCATTATTATTAATAGCATACAATTCATCACAATAATCATCATAGATAGCAACTTTGTTCTCATAATCAAT
>NW_025307480.1:0-719 GCF_018294505.1 Triticum aestivum
TCCAGAAATATTGCGAGCACCAGGATTTGAACCCTGTGGATTGGGGATATCACTGTCCACCTAACCAACTCAACCACAGGTTGATTCGCAAAGCATCATGCGGATTAATGTCATGTAAGGTCCAACTATCAACATGAATTCAGGGATCAAGCAAGTGTTCATTTCATGTGTGACCTAGGTGTGCATATGTGATAGCACCTCGTCGTTGGTGATTTTTTTTGCAAGGAGGCTAACCTCCAGCCTCTGTATCAGGACGATGCATATTTGGTGGAGCTTGGATGCGAAACTTGGGTGACCAAAGGTCTGAGAATCTCTCCTTCCCCTCGCGTCACCTCCCCTCAGGCGGCGCCAGGGGCCCCGGATCCCGCGCCGCCAGCCCCTCCCCGGTCTTTCATCCCCAACCACCGCTGCCGCCGGCAAGGGCCACGGTGGCGGCGGGACCTGCACTGCAGATCCAGGGCGGGTGGTCGCCGCGACAAATTCGGTGAGGCAGAGGCGGCATCTCACGCGGAGAGGCGGGGGTGGCAGACAGGGCGGCGCCCCTGGTGCGCGGCGGCGATAGGAACCTACATGGCCAGCGGTGTGGCGGCCGCGGGCACATGGGTGGCTCCGATGGCTGCGGACCTGGCATCCTGTCCAGATTCGTCTCGGTACGCCCTTGGTCGGCCGGTGAAGCGAGGAGGATCGGTGAGGGGTGAATGGAGACTCCTTGCCGGCGT
>NW_025307481.1:0-719 GCF_018294505.1 Triticum aestivum
TTGTGTGACGCCCGGGTAATTAAGCTACAGTAATCCCCGCTAATGATGCCACGTCACCTCGGTTACTGTGGATAAACTCGCGTTAGTTCGGAACCTAGTTCGAATTTCAAATTCAAAAATCGAGTAAACAAACAAAGTTTTCAAACTTTAAAACAAAATTGTTCGGACCGTGTCAAATATTGCATAGATAATTATGGTGAAGAAACAAAACTTCTATAAATTATTCCAATGCACTAAAATAATTAAAACAGCAGCTAAACCTATTATAAATGCCCTTTTGAAATTTATAAAAATGCGAACTAAATATTTTAAAAATTCCAAAATATATTATGGAAGCGGGCTAATTTACAACCTCCCTTTAGGTACTGGTCTTATAAATTTACAAAACTGAAAACTATTAAAAGCTATAATAGAAAACAGAAAAGTAAAATAAAGTAAAAATAGAAAAGAATATACAAAAAAAAGGGGGACCCCCCACTAGGCCTCGGCCCAGTTGGCCATCGGGCCAACCAGGCCGGCCCAGCTGGCACCTACAACACCCCCCTGGGGCGACCGAACCCTAGCCCGGCCACCCCACTCCCCCGCACAAATCCCTACCTCTCCCCTCGTCTCCCTCACCCGCCGCCACCCCACGACGCCCACTCTCCTCCTCGTTCCCCACTCCCCTCCACGTTCTGGATCGGGGACGAAACCCTCACTCCCCTCGCTCCTCGCCCCCC
>NW_025307482.1:0-719 GCF_018294505.1 Triticum aestivum
TTTTCTAAAAAATTATTAGATGCAACTAAAAATCCAAAAAAATTATTTTCAAATAACATATTTGATGCTATTTTTTCATATTCATAAATATTTTCATATTCATATTTTTTCATAAATGTTTTCAAATTTGATGATATTTTTCACATGCATAAATGTTTTCAAATTTGATCGTCATTTTCTAAAAAATTATTAGATGCAACTAAAAATCCAAAAAAAGTTAGTAATGGCGCACCAGGGGAAGGTGCGCAATTGCTATCAAGGTATTTATGGCGCACCCCTAGAAGGTGCACCATTGATATACAAATTTTTAGTTATGTTTATTCTGGTATTTTATTTTTGAAGGTTCCTTTTCCTTCTTAAATTTGCAAACATTTTTTGAAAATGTGAACATTTTTCTAACTCACAAAAAGTATTGAATTTGTTAATATTTTTTGAACTCATGAATATGTTTAAATTTCATGGGCACTTTTTGAATTCATGAATATTTTTTCAAATTTGATGATATTTTTTCACATTGATAAATGTTTGCAAATTTGATCGACATTTTCTAAAAAATACTAGATGCAACTAAAAATCCAAAAAAAAAGTTAGTAATGGCGCACCAGGGGAAGGTGCGCCATTCCTATCACGGTATTTATGGCGCACCCCTAGAAGGTGCGCCATTGCTAACCTCCCCCCACTAAAATATCCAACACGTTCCATCTCGCGATCCGTTCGTC
>NW_025307483.1:0-719 GCF_018294505.1 Triticum aestivum
CGTTTCTCTCGTACACGTACGTGCGTGTGTGCAGGTGTTGGCTCTAACTGAACCCGAGCGAGGCGTTGGGCTCTAACTGAACCCGAGCGATTGCACTGTAGGCTACGCGTTACTGAACCCGAGCGATCGATCGATGGCTGTTAACTGAACCCGATCGAGCGATTCCTTCGCTACTGCTGCTAACTGAAGCCGATCGATTGGATGAATAGTGAGCATTGCTGGGGGGGTTGGATGAACAGTGAGCGGTGGCGTTGCCTCTGGATGAACAGGACCCCGTGGTGTGGAGGGCTGGATGTACAGTAGATGATGTAGGGGTGCCCGTGGAGGGGTGGTTGAACAGGACCCCGTGGTGTGGAGGGCTGGATGAACAATAGACAATGGAGGGGTGGTTTAACAGTAGCCGGTGGAGTAGCACGCGGTGGAGGCTGGACGAACAGGAGCCCGTGTAGGCTGGAGGAGGTCGACGGTAGCCCGTGGAGGCTGGAGGAGGTCAACGGTGGAGATGAACAGTATCCCGTGGAGTCCCGTTTTGCGGTACGCCACACCCCTCCCGATGAATAGGACCCCCGATTCGACCGTAGCGCTCCAACACAAGTCCGTTTCGTCCGTTTTGCGGTACGCCACACCCCTCCCGATCAACAGGACCCCCGTTTCGACCGTAGGAGGTCCGTTTCCTCCGTTTTGCGGTACACCACACCCCTCCCGATCAACAGGACCCC
>NW_025307484.1:0-719 GCF_018294505.1 Triticum aestivum
GCCATCAAATATCTCCCGCTCAAGCTTAAAGGACCAGCTTGGCATTGGCTTAACATCCTGCCCGCAGAGTCAATTGGATGCTAGGAAGACCTGGAAGCCGCATTCCTCGACAACTTCCAGGGCACGTATGTGCGACCACCGGACGCAGATGACCTAAGCCACATAATCCAGCAGCCAGACTAATCGGCCAGGCAATTCTGGACACGGTTCTTAACAAGGAAAAATCAAATCTTCGACTGTCCAGATGCAGAGGCCCTCACTGCCTTCAAACATAACATCCGCGACGAGTGGCTGGCCCGGCACCTAGGACAGGAAAAGCCGAAATCCATGGCAGCCCTCACATCACTCATGACCCGCTTTTGTGCAGGAGAGGATAGCTGGCTAGCTCGCAGCAACAACCTCAGCAAAAACGCTGGCAGTCCGGATACCAAGGACTGCAATGGCAGATCGCGTCGAAACAAAAACAAACGCCGCATTAACGGCGACAGCAATGAGGATACGACAGTCAACTCCAGATTCCGAGGCTCCAAGCCCGGTCAACGGAAGAAGCCATTCAAAAGAACCACTCCGGGCCCGTCCAATTTGGACCGAATACTCGACCGCTCCTGTCAAATACATGGAACCCCCGAAAAGCCAGCTAACCACACCAACAGAGATTGTTGGGTATTCAAGCAGGCAGGAAAATTAATCGCCGAATACAATGACAAGGGGCTACACAG
>NW_025307485.1:0-719 GCF_018294505.1 Triticum aestivum
CAAATGAACTCTGAAAAGGTTGAAAGTTGGCATGGTATCATCATTTCATCCACATAGCATGTGCAAGAAAGTTGAGAGGGTCCCGACAAATACTGGATGCACTTCGTGTACAAAACGGACAATCTCTTTCAAAGTATCAGGATTTCATACGGAAACTCGTCTGTTACAAAGGGATTTCATTTTTTAACACTTATTTGAACTCCTGACTTTTTGTGTGTTCAAAATGCACCATTCAAAGCCATATCATCATTTTTCAATCCTTTCTGACTTCATTTGTTATTTTTCATGCATTTACTAATTATTTTGAGCTATAAGACCCTAAAATTGAAAAAGCATTTCAAATGAACTCTGCAAAGGATGAAAGTTGGCATGGTATCATCATTTCATCCACATAGCATGTGCAAGAAAGTTGAGAGGGTCCCGGCAATAACTGGATGCACTTCGTGTACAAAACGGACAATCTCTTTCAAAGTATCAGGATTTCATATGGAAACTCGTCTGTTACAAAGGAATTTCATTTTTTAAAACTTATTTGAACTCCTGAATTTTTGTGTGTTCAAAATGCACCATTCAAAGCCACATCATCATTTTTCAATTCTTTCTGACTTCATTTGTTATTTTTCATGCATTTACTAATTATTTTGAGCTATAAGACCCTAAAATTGAAAAGCATTTCAAATGAACTCTGAAAAGGTTGAAAGTGGGCATGGTATCATCAT
>NW_025307486.1:0-719 GCF_018294505.1 Triticum aestivum
TTTGTAAAAGGCTATAGAGCTAATTCAATTCTAGTGTAAAATTATTTGATCTAGCTTATACAGCTAGTTCAACTCTAGTGTAAAATTATTTGAACTAGCTTATAGATCTAGTTCAACTCTAGTGTAAAATTATTTGAACTAGGTTATAGAGCTAGTTCAATTCAGTGTAAAATTATTTGTACTAGACTATAAAGCTAGTTCAGCTCTAGTGTAAAATTATTTGTACAAGCTTATAGAGCTAGTTCAACTCTAGTGTAAAATTATTTGTACCCGGCTATAGAGCTAGTTCAACTCTAGTGTAAAATTATTTGAACTAGCTTATAGAGCTAGTTCAACTCTAGTGTAAAATTACTTGTACTAGGCTATAGAGCTAGTTCAACTCCAGTGTAAGAGTATTTGAACTAGCTTATAGAGCTAGTTCAACTCTAGCGTAAAATTATTTGTACTAGGCTATAGAGCTAGTTCAACTCTAGTGTAAAATTATTTGAACTAGCTTATAAAGCTAGTTCAACTCCAGTGTAAAATTATTTCAACTAGCTTATAGTGCTAGTTCAACTCTAGTGTAAAATTATTTGAACTAGCTTATAGAGCTAGTTCAAGTCTAGTCTAAAATTATTTGTACAAGCTTATAGAGCTAGTTCAACTCTACTATAAAATTATTTGTACTAGGCTATAGAGCTCGTTCGACTCTAGTGTAAAATTATTTGAACTAGCTTATA
>NW_025307487.1:0-719 GCF_018294505.1 Triticum aestivum
TGAAAAGGTTGAAAGTTCGCATGGTATCATCATTTGACCCACATTGCATGTGCAATAAAGTAGAGAGGGTTAAGGCAAAAACTGGATGCACTTAGTGTACAAACGGACAATCTCTTTCGAAGTATCAGGGTTTCATACGGAAACTTGTCTGTAACAAAGGGATTTCATTTTTTTTGAACTTATTTGAACTCCATAGTTTTTCTGTGCTCAAAATGCACCATTCAAAGCCACATTATCAATTTTCAACCCTTTCTGACTTCATTTGTTATTTTTCATGCATTTACTAGTTATTTCGAGCTATCAGACCCTCAAATTGAAAAGCATTTCAAATGAACTCTGAAAAGGTTGAAAGTTGGCATGGCATCATCATTTGACCCACATATCATGTGCAATAAAGTAGAGAGGGTTACGGCAAAAACTGGATGCAATTCGTGTACAAAACGGACAATCTCTTTTGAAGTATCAGGGTTTGATACAGAAACTCGTCTGTTACAAAGGGATTTCATTTTTTTGAACTTATTTGAACTCCATAGTTTTTCTCTGCTCAAAATGCACCATTCCAAGCCGCATCATAAATTTTCAACCCTTTCTGACTTCATTTGTTATTTTTCATGCATTTACTGGTTATTTTGAGCTATAAGACCCTCAAATTGAAAAGCATTTCAAATGAACTCTGAAAAGGTTGAAAGTTGGCATGGTATCATCATTTGACCCACATA
>NW_025307488.1:0-719 GCF_018294505.1 Triticum aestivum
GGCCTGACGCTCGAAGGGATGCGTAAATTATTCTTTGGACCACAAGTAAAGTGTCCGGATACCACCGAGGATGTGGGCCTGAGCTGCAATCGCCCAGATACCCAAGTAAGTAACCCAGAAACCGAACACTTCTTCTATTTTTGTCATAGTCATTATTCTGAAAATCCTCCGTGGCCAGGAATGGCTCAGCAAGGCGGAGAGAATCAGGTGTCTGGCGCCACTTCTCGAAGGCTCGCCAAGTCCCGCCATAGCCAAGATGCTTGGCCGTGTGCTGAGTAAAGTGCCCTCAGGGAAAGACGAAGGGAAGAACAGAGAAGCAGAACTTCGCACGTTGCGCATCCAAACCGGGGGAATTGCTACCTCCTCAAAGGAGGATAGTCGGGGAGGGGAATCTAAGGCCTCCTCCCCTCGCGGGAAGAAGAGGGCCGCCTCCTAAGACATGGAGACGGAGGTGCCCAGACAAGGGAAGGAAGCTTCACCAAGGGGCCCTGCCCCGAAGGGCGTCCTCACCGCGCCATGCCCGCCAACGGGCCAGCGCTCAGCCGAGCTGTAAGTTAATCGTAAATACGAAGGTACTGCTTCATTCTCCGAGAACAATAACTAGGATCCATTCTTTGCAGTCCGGCTAGCAGCTCTTCTTGACAGAGTTCGTCTTCGGGGGATCTCCTTCCGGAGATGATGGAGAGTGAGACCCCACCAACCTCTCTGCCTCATGAGGC
>NW_025307489.1:0-719 GCF_018294505.1 Triticum aestivum
GATCGATATGCCTCTCTAGCCAGGTGTGCCCAGCACAAACACAAGCTTCCCCTCTTCTTTTGTCACCGTCCATGCCTCACTCCCACCACTCTTTTCATCATTCTCGTACTCGCACACTCCTCCCCCCTCGATATAGTGTACCTCTCGTACCACCTCCTACATGCATCCCTCTCTCTCTATCCTTCTCCTCATGCCTCATTTGCTTCTAACGCACACATGCATGTATACTGATCGATCTCCCAACATATACCTAGATCGACTTTAACTACCCCCCATCGATCGACGCACCTCACAAGTTATGTCTCTCCTTTCTCTAAGAAAGGGCGATTGATCTTCCTATGTAGTTACGCCTGCTTACCGTAGCCACATCGTCCCCCCTCATCATTCGTGCATGCCTCCTAACCCATCTCTCACACGCACGTGCACAAACAACAAGCAGCCATCTCCTCTCTTATTGATATTGCGGGCGTGCCCTCTGTTTGTCTAGCAAGCCTATCCCACCATTTGTTAGAAGCAACTCCACTACCACCCCCTCCAACACTCTAGCTCTGTCTCTCTCCCAACCTTATTCCTCTCCTGCACATATGCATGGATGCCGATCGATCTGCCTTAATACATGAGGCAGATCGATCTCCTTAATACATGAGGTAGGCCTCTCTCCTCCTCCACACATATACCAGCCATTGTACCTCTATAGTTAATTGGGCCTACCTCTTCCC
>NW_025307491.1:0-719 GCF_018294505.1 Triticum aestivum
CATAACCTCGGTTATGGTCAGTCCTGATCTGGCCAGCAACTTTATCCGGCCCATCAGATAAAATATGTCTCTATCATCTTACTCCTGTGGGCTCCATGGGCGCCATCTTAGGCGTTTCTTTAAAGGGGCATTGTCGAACTCAGGAAGACCAATCCGGATAGGATCCGGGAGGGGAACATCCTCCATATAAAACCACTCCGAAGGCCAGTCCTCGGACGTCTTCTTCGGGGTACCGGATAGGTATCCGGTCCCGGCGATGCACCATACTTCGGCTCCGTCCACTTGATATATTGATCCCCTCTGTGTACGGGGCACAAGGTAGAACAACTTCTTCCACAATGCGAAATGAGCTTCGCAGCCCAGAAACAGCTCGCAAAGGGCTACATAACCAGCGATGTGCAGTATGGAGGTAGGGGTGAGGTTGTGCAACTGGAGGCCGTAGAACTCCAGGAGCCCTTGGAGAAATGGATGGATTGTAAATCCGAGTCCCCTTAACAAATAAGGGACAAGGCATACCCGCTCTCCCTTAGAGGGGTCGGGAAAGCTCTCCGCTTGCTCCCCGCCATTATAGGTGGCGAGCCCGGCTCGAACCGCGACCATATACGCTGGAGGGAGGAATCCCTGGGTCTGTAGCTTCACTAATTGGCTGTGCGGGACGGAACACTTCTCCCAATCTCCGGGCTTGGGGCTGCGGGAGCGAGAGGAGGAGCTGCGCTGGC
>NW_025307492.1:0-719 GCF_018294505.1 Triticum aestivum
AGCTAAATGACCGTGAAATTGAAAATCACTACAAAATGAACTCTGAAAATGTCGAAACTTGGCACGGTATCATCATTTCACCCACATAGCATATGCAAAAGAGTAGAGAGGGTTACGGCAAAAACTGGATGCACTTCGTGTACAAACTGGACAATCTCTTTCGGAGTATCAGGGTTTCGGACGAGAACTCATCTGTTACACTGGCACTTCATTTTTTAAACTTATTACAACTCCAAACTTTTTTGCGTTCTGTACACACCGTTCAAAGCGAAGTCATCAATTTTCAAAACTTTCTGACATCATTTGCTATTTTTCAGTCATTTAGCGATTTGTTTAGAGAGCTAAATGACCGTGAAATTGAAAATCACTACAAAATGAATGCTAAAAATGTCGAAACTTGGCATGGTATCATCATTTCACCCACATAGCATGTGCAAAAGAGTAGAGAGGGTTACGGCAAAAACTGGACGCACTTCGTGTACAAACTGGACAATCTCTTTCGAAGTATTAGGGTTTCCGAGGAGAACTCATGTGTTACATGGGCACTTCATTTTTTTAAACTTATTACAACTCCAGACTTTTTTGCGTTCTGTACACACCGTTCAAAGCGAAGTCATCAATTTTCAAAACTTTCTGACATCATTTGCTATTTTTTAGTCATTTACCGATTTGTTTAGAGAGCTAAATGACCGTGAAATTGAAAATCACTACAAAATGAA
>NW_025307493.1:0-719 GCF_018294505.1 Triticum aestivum
AAAAATAATCAACTCAAAATCACGTTTCTGTGATTTACTAAAATTATTCTCGTGCGCGTAGAAGTTTCTGTTTTTCAGCAAGATCAAATTAACTAACACCCAAGATGATCCTATAGGTTCTGCTTGGCACAAACACTAATTAAAACATAAAACCACATCTAAACAGAGGCTAGATGAATTATTTATTACTAAACAGGAACAAAAATAAAATTGGGTTGCCTCCCAACAAGCGCTATCGTTTAACGCCCCTGGCTAGGCATAAAAGCGAGAATAGATTTAAGTATTGCCATAATAATAAGATAAATCACGAAAACTCATCTCATATTTCCTACGTTCAGCGGCAAGCTTTCTTTGTGGCAAGCAAAAGTAATCAAAAGGGCTAAATTTAATGGGATAGAAGTCCCCAAGATCAATCACGGGAGGTATAGGTTCCTCCTTTAGCCCTTCATATTGCACAACCAATTCATCATTATAAGCATTCTTTTGGCAGAAAGTCATGAGCCTATACTCAAGAGAAAATCCTAAGTCATTGTCTCGAATTGCAAAATCATTATTAAGTTCGGAAATTCTATCAACTAGAACATTGGTAGGAACCTTTTTTCGAAGGTTTTCATTAAAAGCAACATAATCTAGAGATTGCAAACGCATTATGTCCTTTTGGTTGAAGAGGATTGCCTCTATGGGAGGACGGCTAGCGTCTACCCTATAATGCGCAAAAA
>NW_025307494.1:0-719 GCF_018294505.1 Triticum aestivum
AAACTCGTCTGTTACAAAGGGATTTCATTTTTTAAACCTTAGTTGATCTCCTGACTTTTTGTGTGTTCAAAATGCACCATTCAAAGCCACATCATCATTTGTCAATCCTTTCTGACTTCATTTGTTATTTTTCATGCATTTACTAATTATTTTGAGCTATAAGACCCTAAAATAGAAAAGCATTTCAAATGAACTCTGAAAAGGTTGAAAGTTGGCATGATATCATCATTTCATCCACATAGCATTTGCAAGAAAGTTGAGAGGGTTACGGCAAAAACTGGATGCACTTCGTGTACAAAACGGACAATCTCTTTCAAAGTATCAAGATTTCATCCGAAAACTCGTCTGTTACAAAGGGATTTCATTTTTTAAAACTTATTTGCACTGCTGACTTTTTGTGTGTTCAAAATGCACCATTCAAAGCCGCATCATCATTTGTCAATCCTTTCTGACTTCATTTGTTATTTTTTCATGCATTTACTAATTATTTTGAGCTACAAGACCTTAAAATAGAAAAGCATTTCAAATGAACTCTGAAAAGGTTGAAAGTTGGCATGATATCATCATTTCATCCACACAGCATGTGCAAGAAAGTTGAGAGGGTTACGGCAAAAACTGGATGCACTTCGTGTACAAAATGGACAATCTCTTTCAAAGTATCAGGATTTCATCCGGAAACTCGTCTGTTACAAAGGGATTTCATTTTTTAAACCTTAGTT
>NW_025307495.1:0-719 GCF_018294505.1 Triticum aestivum
CGTCTCCGGTGCGTGGCCCCCCTCACGAACGGCGCCGCCGCCGGCACCCGGAGGGGGGAAACGGACGCGTCGAGTCTACACGGTGTGGATGTAGCTGTGGGCCTGGCCCGGATGTTGCTCCAAAGTGTTCCTATGGGCCGACCTAACACAACCGGGTGGAGAGGTCCACTGGTCAAAGCCCGTCCGTGCAAAGTACAAGGGCTAGATCCCGTGGTCAAACGCTACAGGGTTAGGCGGGACGGGGGCCATAGGGGGGTAGCAATGCCACCGGAGCGTCGTACCGGGCCCTCATACATGCGGGGTGGTGTTGTGGCATGTCCGAAGAGGCGGCACGCGTCTCCGGGTTGTGGCCCCCCTCACGGACGGCAATGAAACGGTGGTAGACGTTCTGCGGTAACGATGGAGCGTGAATATTATTAAATACTTGGAGCGCGATAAAATCATGAGTTTTTTACACAACGTGGGCACATGTGCTATAGGACTGATGGTAATTTTTCATAATTTTTTGTGATGGAGAAGTATCTGAACACTTCCCTCTACGCGGATTGCTCTTCGCACGTCTACGACTGTGGCCGGCGGCCTTCGGGGGGTAGCATACCGTAAAATCTTGCGTAGGCGGCCTCTCACAAGTCTGGAAGTGTTGAGGCGGTTGCAAACGCCCAGCACGCGTCTCCGGTGCGTGCCCCCCCCCCTCACGGACGGCGCCGCCGCCGGCACCT
>NW_025307496.1:0-719 GCF_018294505.1 Triticum aestivum
CTCTTTCAAAGTATCAGGATTTCATTCGGAAACTCGTCTGTTACAACGGGATTTCATTTTTTAAAACTTATTTGAACTCCTGACTTTTTGTGTGTTCAAATGCACCATTCAAAGCCACATCATCATTTTTCAATCCTTTCTTACTTCATTTGTTATTTGTCATGCATTTACTAATTATTTTGAGCTATTAGACCCTAAAATTGAAAAGCATTTCAAACGAACTCTAAAAAGGTTGAAAGTTGGCATGATATCATCATTTCATCCACATAGCATGTGCAAGAAAGTTGAGAGGGTTACGACAAAAATTGGATGCACTTCGTGTACAAAACGGACAATCTCTTTCAAAGTATCAGGATTTCATCCGGAAACTCGTCTGTTACAAAGGGATTTCATTTTTTAAAACTTATTTGAACCCCTGCCTTTTTGTGTGTTCAAAATGCACCATTCAAAGCCACATCATCATTTTTCAATCCTTTCTTACTTCATTTGTTATTTTTCATGCATTTACTAATTATTTTGAGCTATAAGACCCTAAAATTGAAAAGCATTTCAAATGAACTCTGAAAAGGTTGAAAGTTGGCATGATATCATCATTTCATCCACATAGCATGTGCAAGAAAGTTGAGAGGGTTACGGCAAAAACTGGATGCACTTCGTGTACAAAACGGACAATCTCTTTCAAAGTATCAGGATTTCATTCGGAAACTCGTCTGTTACAA
>NW_025307497.1:0-719 GCF_018294505.1 Triticum aestivum
GTGAGTAATAGTCCACGAAACGGGTCAGAATCGACAAAAACCGCGAGTGTTGATGACCGACAGGTAAACGCACCCCGGGGTTCGTTAATCGTGGAAATCACTCAGGGACCCCAAAAGAGTGAGTAATAGTCATAAACGAGCCAGAATCGGCCGAAACTGCGAGTGTTGATGACCGACATGTAAACGCACCGCGGGGTTCGTTAATCGTGGAAATCACACCGGGACCCCAAACCAGTGAGTAATAATCCACGAAACGGGCAAGAATCGGCCAAAACTGTGAGTGTTCATGACCGACACGTAAACACATCTTGGGGTTCAAAAACTATGGAAATCGCTTCGGGACCCCAAAATGGTGAGTAATAGTCCACGAAACGCGTCAGAATTGGCCAAAACTGTGACTGTTGACAACGGACACGTAAACGCACCCCGGGGATTTGCAGTCGTGGAAATCGCTCTAGAACGCCAAAACGATGAGTAAAAGTGCACGAAACGGACTAGAATCGGCCAAAATTGTGAGTGTTGATGACCGACACATAAACGCACCTCGGAGTTCATCAATCGTTGAAATCACTCCGGGACCTCCAAAACTAAGTATTAGTGCAAGAAACGGGCCAAAATCGGCCCAAACTGCGATTGTTGATGATCGACACGTAAGCGCACCTTGGGGTTCAACAACCATGGAAATCGCCCTGGGCCCCAAAAGGTTGAGTAATAGTCCA
>NW_025307498.1:0-719 GCF_018294505.1 Triticum aestivum
CGTCAACACTCACAGTTTTGGCCAATTCTGACCCCTTTCGTGGACTATTACTCACCGTTTTGGGGTCCCGAAACAATTTCCATAGTTGTTGAACCCCAAGGAGCGCTTACGTGTCGGTCATCAACACTCGCAGTTTTGGCCGATTCTGACCCGTTTCGTGGACTATTACTCACCGTTCTGGGGTCCCGGAGTGATTTCCACGATTAACGAACCCCAGGGTGCGTTTACGTGTCGGTCATCAACACTCACATTTTTGGCCAATTCTGACCCGTTTCCTGGACTATCACTCACCATTTTGGGGTCCAAGAGCGATTTCCACGATTGACGATCCCTGGGGTGCATTTACGTGTCCATCGTCAACACTCACAGTTTTGGCCAATTCTAACCCATTTCGTGGACTATCACTCACCGTTTTGGGGTCCTGAAACGATTTCCATAGTTGCTGAACCCTAAGGTGCGCTTACGTGTCGGTCATCAACACTCTTAGTTTTGGCCGATTCTGGCCCGTTTGGTGGACTATTACTCACTGTTTTGGGGTCCCGGATTGATTTCCACGATTAACGAACCCCGGGGTGCGTTTACGTGTCGGTCATCCACACTCGAAGTTTTTGTCGATTTTGGTCCGTTTCGTGCACTATTACTTACCTTTTTGGGGTCCCAGAGCGGTTTCCACGATTGACGATCCCTGGGGTGCGTTTACGTGTCCGTCGTCAACACTC
>NW_025307499.1:0-719 GCF_018294505.1 Triticum aestivum
TTTGACTTTTCACGGACGGGCTTTGAGCAGTGGACCTATCCACCCGGTTGTGTTAGGTCAGCCCATAGGAACACTTTGGAGCAACACCCGGGCCAGACCCACAGCCAGATCCCCACCGTGTAGACCCGACGAGTCCGTTTCCCCCTCCAGGTGCCGGCGGCGGCGCCGTCCGTGAGGGGGGGGGCACATCCCGGAGACGCGTGCCGGCGTTTGCACCCGCCACAGGGCGTTTGCACCCGCCACAACACTTCCAGACTTGTGAGAGGCCGCCTACGCAAGATTTGGCGGCATGCTAGCCCCTGGAGTCTGCCGGCCACAGTTGTAGACGCGCGAAGAGCAATCCGCGTAGAGGGAATTGTTCAGATACTTCTCCATCACGAACAATTATGAAAAATTACCATCAGTCCTACAGCACATCTGCCCACGTCGTGTAAAAAACTCATGATTTTATCGCGCTCCGAGTATTTAATAATATTCACGCCGCATCGTTACCGCAGAACGTCTACTACCGTGTCATCGCCGTCCGTGAGGGGGGGGCACAACCCGGAGACGCGTGCCGCCTCTTCGGACATGCCACCACACCACCCTGCATGTATGAGGTCCCGGTGCGACGCTCCGGTGGCATTGCTACCCCTCCCCCAGGGCCCCCGTCCCGCCTAACCCTGTAGCGTTTGACCACGGGATCTAGCCCTTTGACTTTGCACGGAAGGGCTTTGAGC
>NW_025307500.1:0-719 GCF_018294505.1 Triticum aestivum
GTATGACTTAGACTAGCTAGCTATTTGTGCATCATATTTAAATTTCATTTAAATTTGAAATGAGGATTGGTGGAACCCTCAGAATCATTTTTGAAAATGACCCAAATAAAAATTTCTCCAAAAGGGTCCAAGAAAATGCTCATGATGCCCTCTAAAAATATTGGACAGAGATAAAAATCAAAACAATATTTTTAGGAGCTCATGGATATTTATTTTGGCCATTTGGATTAATTCGATAAATATTTGCATTGGAAATATATTTCTATATATATGAAATATGGTCCAAAAATTATGTCATTTATAAAGGAGCTCTGGAATAATACCATTAGCCCCTACAAAAATTGGCATAATAAAATTAAATGATTTAATATATCCATTAAATCAAACAAATGTCAGAAAAAAATAGAAAAACAGAAATAAAAGAAGGAGGGGCTTACCTGGGGCTCCCCCCCTGTGCAGCCCAGCCGCAGCAGGCCGGCCCAGCCAGCAGGCGGCCCAGCCCACCTGGCCCCTCCTCTGTCGTCTTCCTCCCCGACAGGGGAACGGCGTGTGCCCGACGCTCACCGGCACGCGCGCGCGCCACCTCCCCCCCTGCTGGCCACCTCCTGCTTCCCGGACTCCCTCCCAATGCCACGGAGACGGCCACGCACCCCAGGCCCTCTCATTCCTCCTCCCCCCCTGCTCTCTCTCTTCCCCGAGCGCACCCGAGAACCACCGCC
>NW_025307501.1:0-719 GCF_018294505.1 Triticum aestivum
GATTTCATTTTTTTAAACTTATTTGACTCCTGACTTTTTGTGTGTTCAAAATGCACCATCCAAAGCCACATCATCATTTTTCAATCGTTTCTGACTTCATTTGTTATTTTTCCTGCATTTACTAATTATTTTGAGCTATAAGACCCTAAAATTGAAAAGCATTTCAAATGAACTCTGAAAAGGTTGAAAGTTGGCATGGTATCATCATTTCTTCCGCATAGCATGTGCAAGAAAGTTGAGAGGGTTACGGCAAAAACTGGATGCACTTCGTGTACAAAATGGACAATCTCTTTCAAAGTATCAGGATTTCATACGGAAACTCGTCTGTTACAAAGGGATTTCATTTTTTAAAACTTATTTGAACTGTTGAATTTTTGTGTGTTCAAAATGCACCATCCAAAGCCACATCATCATTTTTCAATCCTTTATGACTTCGTTTGTTATTTTCATGCATTTACTAATTATTTTGAGCTATAAGACCCTAAATTGAAAAGCATTTCAAATGAACTCTGAAAAGGTTGAAAGTAGGCATGGTATCATCATTTCATCCACATAGCATGTGCAAGAAAGTTGATAGGGTTACGACAAAAACTGGATGCACTTCGTGTACAAAACGGACAATCTCTTTCAAAGTATCAGGATTTCATACGGAAAACTCGTCTGTTACAAAGGGATTTCATTTTTTAAAACTTATTTGAACTCCTGACTTTTTGTGTGTT
>NW_025307502.1:0-719 GCF_018294505.1 Triticum aestivum
GTTTCTTGGACAATTACTCAGTATTGGTGTCCCGAAGTGATTTCCACGATTGACGAACCCCGGGGTGCATTTACGTGTTGGTCATCAACACTCAAAATTTTGGCCAATTCTTGTCCGTTTCGTGGACTATTACTCATAGTTTTCTGGTCCCAGAGCGATTTGCACGATTAACGAACCTCGGGGTGCGTTTACGTGTCGGTCATCAACACTCATGGTTTTTGTCGATTCTCACCCTCTTCATGGACTACTACTCACCATGTTGGGGGCCCATAGCGATTTCCATGGTTGTCGAACCCCAAGGTGCGCTTACGTGTCGGTCATCAACACTCGCGGTTTTTCCCGATTCAGATCCGTTTCATGGACTATAACTCAGTTTTGGGGTCCCGAAGCCATTTCCATGGTTGTCGAACCTCGTGGTGCGTTTACATGTCGGTCATCAACACTCACAATTTTGGCCAATTTTGGTCCGCTTCTTGGACTATTACTCACCATTTTCGGGTCCCGAAGTGATTTCCACGATTAACAAACCCTGGGGTGTGTTTACGTGTCGGTCATCAACACTCACAATTTTGGCCGATTCTTGTCTGTTTCGTGCAGTATTACTCAATGTTTTGGGGTCCCAGAGCGATTTCCACGATTGACGATCCCGGGGTGCGTTTACTTGTCCATCGTCATCAATCACAGTTTTGGCTAATTCTGACCCGTTTCATGGACTATTA
>NW_025307503.1:0-719 GCF_018294505.1 Triticum aestivum
CCAATGCCCCCTTTAGTCCCGGTTGGTGGCACCAACCGGGACCAAAGGCCTTGTGCTGCCCCGCGTCAAAAGTTTAGTCCCACCTCACTAGTTGAGAGGGCTCGAGAGTGGTTTATAAGCGCTGCTGCGCCCACCCTCTCGAGCTCCTCTCAACTGCAGGCTTTCGGGCCTAACCGTTCTCTTTGCCTGTGGGGCCTACTGGGCCTTCTGCGGGCCTGAATCCTGGCCCACGGATGGGTTTCAAGTCGTATTCAGGCCGTGGTGGTCCAGTAGGTGGCATAATTTTTTTTCTCTGTTTTTTGTTTTCTCTTTTGCTTTATTTGTTTTGTTTTGTTTCTACTTACAACAAAAAACTTACTTATTTTATTTCTAATTACTTATGTATTTTACTTTAATTAT
Organism: Triticum aestivum; assembly: GCF_018294505.1. NCBI lineage: Eukaryota > Viridiplantae > Streptophyta > Magnoliopsida > Poales > Poaceae > Triticum > Triticum aestivum. The sequence goes on from NW_025307503.1 coordinate 400, forward strand.
TTTATTTTTATTTATTTTACTACTGCTATTTTTATTTATTTTACTGCTGCTATTTTTATTTAATTTATTAAGGTTTATTTATTTTAGTTACTATAGTTTATTTTATTTTATTTTATTAAGGTTTATTTATTTTTATTTACTATAAAAAATGAACATAGATGCGCCTATAGAGAAAATTCAACCTAAATTCATAATAAATTTCTATGAAATTCAAAGAAATTTACTGTGAATTTAGGTCAAATTCCCTGTATAAGGGCATCTATTTTCACTTTGAGAGGAGCTCAACAAGGCAGAGAGGGACGGGCTTATAAACTGGTGTG
>NW_025307504.1:0-719 GCF_018294505.1 Triticum aestivum
GTCCGTCACCGCTGCCCCTGGCCGTGCCCCTGCTCCCCTCGCCCTGCCGTGGCCGGCGCCTCGCCGTGGCCACCGGCCTTCCCTGCTCCCCTCGCCCTGCCGGCTCCGCCCACCCTCCTGGGCGTGCGCCCGAACGAACGGGTGCGGGTTGCGCCCGAACCCGCACCGCCCTGTGCCCGCTAGCCCCCCCCGGGCCACTGACTAGGGGGCCCCACCCCATAACGTTTTTTTTAAATAAATAAATAAAATAAAATAAAATAAAATAAAATAAAATAAATAAATGTATTAAATAAATAAATGAATAATAACTAAAATAATTAAAACATTAATTAATTAATTAATTAAGTAAATAATTAATTTAATTAATCCTGATTAATTAACCTAATGGCTAATTAACCTAATTAACTACTGTTAATTAAACTAAACTAGGGTAATTAGTTAACAGTCACTGACGAACGGGACCCACATGTCAGGGTTGACTCAGTCAACCCCTGTTGACTGCTGACGTCAGCATGACATCATGCTGACGTCATAAATACATTTTTCGAATTAATTAAATAAATAATTAAATTCCAAAATTGTTAAAATCTTTTAAAAATCATATCTTTTAATCCGTAACTCGGATTAAAATATTTTCAACATGAAAGTTGCTCAGAACGACGAGACGAATCCGGATACGCAACCCGTTCGTCCGCCACACACCCCTAACCTATCGAACT
>NW_025307505.1:0-719 GCF_018294505.1 Triticum aestivum
TGTACAAAACGGACAATCTCTTTCAAAGTATCAGGATTTCATCCAGAAACTCGTCTGTTACAAAGTGATTTCATTTTTTAAAACTTATTTCAACTCCTGACTTTGTTTGTGTTCGAAATGCACCATTCAAAGCCACATCACCATTTTTCAATCCTTTCTGACTTCATTTGTTATTTTTCATGCATTTACTAATTATTTTGAGCTATAAGACCCTAAAATTGAAAAGCATTTCAAATGAACTCTGAAAAGGTTGAAAGTTGGCATGATATCATCATTTCATCCACATAGCATGTGCAAGAAAGTGGAGAGGATTACGGCAAAAACTGGATGAACTTCGTGTACAAAACGGACAATCTCTTTCAAAGTATCAGGATTTCATCCGGAAACTCGTCTGTTACAAAGGGATTTCATTTTTTTAAAACTTATTTGAACTCCTGACTTTGTGTGTGCTCAAAATGCACCATTCAAAGCCACATCATCATTTTTCAATCCTTTCTGACTTCATTTGTTATTTTTCATGCATTTACTAATTATTTTGAGTTATAAGACCCTAAAATTGAAAAGCATTTCAAATGAACTCTGAAAAGGTTGAAAGTTGGCATGATATCATCATTTCATCCACATAGCATGTGCAAGAAAGTTGAGAGGGTTACGGCAAAAACTGGATGCACTTCGTGTACAAAACGGACAATCTCTTTCAAAGTATCAGGATTTCATCC
>NW_025307506.1:0-719 GCF_018294505.1 Triticum aestivum
CCGAGGTAATGCCGCCGGCCGTTTCGTTGTGACCGGTTTTCTGTAAAAAAACCTTTTGTTTTTAAAAAAAAAACCCTAGATCGGTTTTTTTTCGGTTTTCTTATTTCGCGAGCGTTCCCCGAACCGTTCGTTTTAACGAACGCGTTCATCGGTTTTTCTCTGTTAACGAACGTCCGTTATTTAACCGTTTGTCCGTTTTTCTTTTTCGTCGGATTTTCTCGTTATTTTCACGGATTCGATTTCTGATCGAATTTTCGAATCTGTTTAACTTTTCGCTCGTTTATCGGAATCAGGTGATTCAAGCGCCTAGAGTTTCGTCTCGAAATTCTCTTTCCGTTTAACCTACTCAAACAAGTTTTTGCTACAGTAAAATTTGACCTAGATCCAGATTAGCAAACGAAGTTTCTTTCTTTCGCCGTTTGACTTTCGTTGCTTCTTTCGAGTTGATTCTTTTTGCAAACCGGAGTTCTTAAGTTGAACTTTCTGGTTGGATCTTTCATTCGAGTTTTACCTGTGCATTAGATGAGTACTGATTGTATGCTTGTTTGTTTGCGATAGAGTACCCGGAGTGTGCCGCTTGTTACTTCGACTCGTTAGGTTTTGCGGATCATCAGCAAGGCAAGTAACACTTTGATCATACCCCGTTCATACCCAGTTTTATTGCATTAGATCTATTTTCCCTCAAACATTGCATGATTAGGATCTAATTAAACTGTGGG
>NW_025307507.1:0-718 GCF_018294505.1 Triticum aestivum
CTATTACTCACTGTTTTGGGGTCCCAGAGTGATTTCCATGATTAAGAAACCCTGGGACGCTATTACATGTCGGTCATCAACACTGGTAGTTTTGGACGATTCTTGCCCGTTTCATGGACTATTATTCACTGTTTTGGGGTCCCGGAGTTATTACCACGATTAACAAACCCTGAAACGCATCTACGTGTTGGTCATCAACACTGGCAGTTTTGGCCGATTCTGGCCCGTTTCATGGACTATTACGCACTGTTTTGGGGTTGGAGAGTGATTTCCACGATTAACAACCCCTGGGATGGGTTTACGTCTCGGTCATCAACGGTGGCAGTTTTGGCCTATTTTGGCCCGTTTCATGGACTATTACTCACTGTTTTTGGGTCCCGGAGTAATTTCCACGATTAACAAACCCTGGGATGAGTTTATGTGTCGGTCATCAGTACTGCTAGTTTTGTCCGATTCTGGCCCGTTTCATCGACTATTACTCACTGTTTTGGGGTCCCAGAGTGATTTCCACGATTAACAAACCCTGTGATGCGTTTACGTGTTGGTCATCAACACTCGCAGTTTTGGCCGATTCTGGCCCATTTCTTGGATTATTACTCACCCTTTTGGGGTCCCGAAGCGATTTCCACAGTTAATCAACCCAAGGGTGCGCTTACATGTCGGTCATCAATACTGGCAGTTTTGGCCGATTCTGGCCCGTTTCATGGACTATTACTCA
>NW_025307508.1:0-718 GCF_018294505.1 Triticum aestivum
GAGCCCGAGCCCCGCCGCCCTCGCCGCCCCTCGCCGGAGCCCCGCCGGAGCTCTACCCCGACGAGGTAGACCTCGCCCCGTTGACCGGTTTTTTTTTAAAAAAAAACCCTTCGTTTAAAAAAAACCCTAGATCGGTTTTTTTCTTCGGTTTTCTTATTTTACGAGCATTCAACGAACGCGTTCGTCGGTTTTTCTCTGTTAACGAACGTCCGTTCTTTAACCGTTCGTCCGTTTTTCTTTTCGGCGGATTTTTCTCGTTATTTTCTCCGATTCGATTTCTGATCGAATCTTCGTTTCTGTTTAACTTCTCGCTCGTTTATCGGAATCAGGTGATTCAAGCGCCTAGAGTTTCGTCTCGAAATTCTCTTTCCGTTTAACCTACTCAAACAAGTTTTTGCTACAGTAAAATTTGACCTAGATCCAGATTAGCAAACGAAGTTTCTTTCTTCCGCCGTTTGACTTTCGTTGCTTCTTTCGAGTTGATTCTTTTTGCAAACCGGAGTTCTTAAGTTGAACTTTCTGGTTGGATCTTTCATTCGAGTTTTACCTGTGCATTAGTTGAGTACTGATTGTATGCTTGTTTGTTTGCGATAGAGTACCCGGAGTGTGCCGCTTGTTACTTCGAATCGCTAGGTTTTGCGGATCATCAGCAAGGCAAGTAACACTTTGATCATACCCCGTTCATACCCAGTTTTATTGCATTAGATCTATTCCTTCA
>NW_025307509.1:0-718 GCF_018294505.1 Triticum aestivum
ATTAGGTAAATGACCGAAAAATTACAAATGATGTCAGAACATGTTGGAAATTGATGACGTCGCTTTGAATGCTGCATACTGAACTCAAAAGAAGTCCGGAGTTCAAATAAGTTATTAAAAACATTGAAGTGGCCGTGTAACAGATGAGTTCTCGTTCGAAACCCTGATACTCCGAAAGAGTTTGTCCAGTTTGTACACGAAGTGCGTCCAGTTTTTGCGTGACCCTCCCTACTCTTTCGCATGTGCTATGCGGGTGATATGATGATACCATGCCAAGTTTCAACATTTTCAGGATTCATTTTGTAGTGATTTTCAATTTCACGGTCATTTAGCTCTCTAAACAATTAGGTAAATGACCGAAAAACAACAAATGATGTCAGAACATGCTGGAAATTGATGATGTCGCTTTGAATGCTGCATACTAAACACAAAAGAAGTCCGGAGTTCAAATAAGTTATTAAAAACATTGAAGTGGCCGTGTAAAAGATGAGTTCTTGTCCGAAACCCTGATACTCCGGAAGAGTTTGTCCAGTTTGTACACGAAGTGCGTCCAGTTTTTGCCGTGACCCTCTCTACTCTATCGCGCATGCTATGCGGGTGATATGACGATACCATGCCAAGTTAGAACATTTTCAGGATTCATTTTGTAGTGATTTTGAATTTCACAGCCATTTGGCTCTCTAAACAATTAGGTAAATGACCGAAAAACAACAAATGA
>NW_025307510.1:0-718 GCF_018294505.1 Triticum aestivum
GTTTTTCAATCGTGGAAAACACTCTGGGACCCCAAAACAGTGAGTAATAGTCCATGAAACGGGCCAGAATCGGCCAAAACTGCCAGTGTTGATGACCGACACGTAGACGCATCCCAAGGTTTGTTAATCGTGGTAATCACTCCATGACCCCAAACCAGTGAGTAATAGTCCATGAAATGCACCAGAATCGGCCAAAACTGCCAGTGTTGATGACCGATACGTAAACGCATCCCAGGGTTTGTTAATCGTGGTAATCACTCTCGGACCCCAAAACAGTGAGTAATAGTCCATGAAACGGGCCAGAATAGGACAAAACTGTGAGTGTTGATGACCGACACGTAAACGCATCCCAGGATTTGTTAATCGTGGAAATCACTCTGGGACCCCAAAACAGTGAGTAATAGTTCATGAAACGGGCCAGAATCGGCCAAAACTGCGAGTGTTGATGACCGACACATAGACGCGTCCCAGGGTTCGTTAATCATGGTAATCACTCTGGGACCGCAAAACAGTGAGTAATAGTCCATGAAACGGGCCAGAATCGGCCAAAACTGCGAGTGTTGATGACCGACACGAAACGCATCCCAGGGTTTTATAATCGTGGTAATCACTCTGAGACCCCAAAACAGTGAGTAATACTCCATGAAACGGGCCAGAATCGGCCAAAACTGGCAGTGTTGCTGACCGAAACGTAAACGCATCCCAAGATTTGTTAATC
>NW_025307511.1:0-718 GCF_018294505.1 Triticum aestivum
TTTCGAAAAATTTTCTGGCTATCCTATTTTTAGGTGTTTCTGAGTGTTTTGAGACAGGTGCCATTATAGGAAGTTTTTTTTGACCCGTTTCCAGTTTTTGGGTCCGGGCAGTAAAAAAAAAAAAATTGGTCAAAAAAATTTCGTGCCCATCCTGTCAGTTTGAGCTAAGAAGAGTTTTGAGACACTCGCCATTATAGTGATTTTTCGCGAAAAAAAAAAAGAGCGAAAAAAAAATTCCAGAGTGTGCTTTTTCCTTGTTTACGTGCCGCGCCGTGATTTTGTTAGTGTTCTAGGCTCGCGTCTCTAGCACAGTCTAGCCTAGGACCAGCACAGTACCGTCGTTGAGCGTTTATTCAACTTTGCATCTCTGAATTGATTATTGCTGACCCTTTTTGCTACCATATTATAAGCCTTCCCAGCTCCACATACATCTACGTCGTGCGTTTGACTCTCCCTGGTAATCGCTCTATCCAAGCTTTGAGAGTTTTTGACTACAACGGTTGCCGATCACCGCCTGCTGCTGGGTAAGAACTGGTAAGAATTTGAGATTTGCTTGACGGATTTGTGACACCCACCACCACCACTTGTTCGTAGTCTGTAGGATCATATTCTTGTGTGTTTCTATTGCTGCTAACCATGCCAGGATCACAAGCCGACGAGATTGACTGGGAGAATTTATCGAACAAGGAGCTTCATGATAAGTTTCAGCAAATGATGA
>NW_025307512.1:0-718 GCF_018294505.1 Triticum aestivum
GAAACTAGGTTTTTGACTAGTTCAGGGGAAACAAGAACATTAGACATAGTAATGGGTGTGGAAGTGGAGGGAAAACTAGTGCTACCGATGTGAGTGATAGGTAAGGAGGAGCCGTTGCCGGCGGTGATACGAGTGGGTGTGCGAACAGGAGTGGAGGAGGTTAGGTTACTGGGATGAGCTGTCATGTGCGCAGTAGCACCTGAGTCCATGTACCAGTCGCCTCCACCGACAGAGCTACTCGGCGACGACCCGGAGTGCTGGGCGGCGAGGAGAGTGGGGTCCCATGAAACAGGTACCGGCAGCGGCGGGAGGCCCTCGTATTGCGGCGCCAGGGCGTGCGGGCCATAACCACCGAGGAAAGGCGGCAGCGGGAGGCCCCCATAGGGCGGCGCCGGGACGGGTGGACCATAACCGCCGACGGGCGGCGGCGCAAGGAAGGCGCCGGAGCCGGCGCCATTCGGCTGGTAAGGCGGCAACGGGTAACACCAGCCCGGAGAAGCCATCGACGGGGCGGGTCAAGCATGGCCGCCGGCCATTGGCCGGGCCGGCTGCATGTGGGTGACGCCGGGCGCGCCGTAGGCGGCGGGGCTGCACCGGAGGACGCCATCGCGGGGCAGACGGTGGCTGTTGGGTAGCGGCGGCGGCGCGGAGGAGTCGCGCGGCGGCGGGGGGGGTGGCGGCCGCGGCGCGGTAGGATTCGTGTGGCGGCGGCGGTGCT
>NW_025307513.1:0-718 GCF_018294505.1 Triticum aestivum
GTAACCCTCTCTACTCTTTTGCACATGCTATGTGGGTGAAATGATGATACCATACCAAGTTTCGACATTTTCAGAGTTCATTTTGTAGTGATTTTAATTTTCACGGTCATTTAGCTCTCTAAACAAATCGGTAAATGACTGAAAAATAGCAAATGATGTCGGAAAGTGTTGAAAATTGATGACGTCGCTTTGAATGGTGCGTACAGAACGCAAAAAAAGTCTGGAGTTGTAATAAGTTTAAAAAAATGAAGTGCCAGTGTAATAGATGAGTTCTCGTCAGAAACCCTGATACTTCGAAAGAGATTGTCCAGTTTGTACATGAAGTGCGTCTAGTTTTTGCCGTAACCCTCTCTACTCTTTTGCACATGCTATGTGGGTGAAATGATGATACCATGCCAAGTTTCGACATTTTTAGAGTTCATTTGTAGCGATTTTCAATTTCACGGTCATTTAGCTCTCTAAACAAATCAGTAAAGGACTGAAAAATAGCAAATGATGTCAGAAAGTGTTGAAAATTGATGAAGTCACTTTGAATGGTGCGTACGGAACGCAAAAAATGTCTGGAGTTGTAATAAGTTTAAAAAATGAAGTGCCAGTGTAACAGATGAGTTCTTGTCCGAAACCCTGATACTCCGAAAGAGATTGTCCAGTTTGTACACGAAGTGCGTCCAGTTTTTGCCCTAACCCTCTCTACTCTTTTGCACATGCTATGTGGGTG
>NW_025307514.1:0-718 GCF_018294505.1 Triticum aestivum
AAGTAGAAACAAAATAAAATAAATAAAGCAACAAAGAAAACAAAAAAACAAAAAAAGTGTATTCAAATTTGAAAACTAATGGCATTAACAAAAAGTTTATAATTTTTATAAAACTAAAAGCATAAAGAATTAAAAAATAAAGCAAAAAACAAAAGAAAAAAAATAAATAAAGCAACAAAAAACAAAAAAAATGCCACCTACTGGGCCCCCACGGCCTGAATACGACTAGAAACCCATCAAAAGGCCAGGATTCAGGCCCGCAGGAGGCCCAGTAGGCCCACAGGCATAGCAGTGACAATTAGGCCCGTAAGCCTGCAATGAAGAGAAGCTCGAGAGGGGTGCGGAACTGGGGCTTATAAACCACTGCGCACCCCTCTCAACTAGCGAGGTGGAACTAAACTTTCAACGCCGCAGCCGCACAAGGCCTTTGGTCCCGGTTGGTGCGACCAACCGGGACCAAAGGCCGCCGCTTTTTCCGCCCTTTGGGCTGCTGAAAAGAGGCCTTTGGTCCCGGTTGGTAGCACCAACCGGGACTAAAGGGGGCATTGGTCACGGTTGATGCCACGAACCGTGACCAATGCTCTGTCTATATATACAACACTTGTGCAAATTTTGATTCAGTTCTTCAATCCCGCCCCGACGACGCCGCCAGGCTGCCCCTCTGCTCGCCTCGCCGTCGCCGCTGTTGCCCCTGCCCCGCCCCCGAGCGCGCCTTGCC
>NW_025307515.1:0-718 GCF_018294505.1 Triticum aestivum
AGCGACGTCTCCTCCTTCTTGACCCAGCAAGGGGGAAGGAGAGATTGGTGGAGATCCAGCAGCACGACGGCGTGGTGGTAGAAGTAGCGGGATTCCAACAGGGCTTCGCCAAGCGCTGCAGGAGGAGGGAGATGTGTCATGGGAGGGAGAGGGAGGCGCCAGGGCTTAGGTGTTGCTGCCCTCCCTTCCCCTCACTATATATAGGGCCAAGGGAGAGGGGGGGGGGGGCGCAGCCTTGGCCCTTCCTCCAAGGAAGGGTCCGGCCAGGGAGGAGTCCATCCTCCCCAAGGCACCTCGGAGGTGCCTTCCCCCTTTAGGACTCTTCCTTTCCCTTATCTCTTGGCGCATGGGCCTCTTGGGGCTGGTGCCCTTGGCCCATACAGGCCAAGGCGCACCCCCTACAGCCCATGTGGCCCCCCGGGGCAGGTGGCCCCACCCGGTGGACCCCCGGGACCCTTCCGGTGGTCCCGGTACAATACCGGTGACCCCGAAACTTGTCCCGATAGCCGAAATAGCACTTCCTATATATAATTCTTTACCTCCGGACCATTCCGGAACTCCTCGTGACGTCCGGGATCTCATCCGGGACTCCGAACAACTTTCGGGTTACCGCATACTAATATCTCTATAACCCTAGCATCACCGAACCTTAAGTGTGTAGACCCTACGGGTTCGGGAGACATGCAGACATGACCGAGATGACTCTCCGGTCAATAAC
>NW_025307516.1:0-718 GCF_018294505.1 Triticum aestivum
CCCTTTGTAACAGACGAGTTTCCGGATGAAATCCTGATACTTTGAAAGAGATTGTCCGTTTTGTACACGAAGTGCATCCAGTTTTTGCCGTAACCCTCTCAACTTTCTTGCACATGCTATGTGGATGAAATGATGATATCATGCCAACTTTCAACCTTTTCAGAGTTCATTTGAAATGATTTTCAATTTTAGGGTCTTATAGCTCAAAATAATTAGTAAATGCATGAAAAATAACAAATGAAGTCAGAAAGGATTGAAAAATGATGAGGTGGCTTTGAATGGTGCATTTTGAACACACAAAAATTCAGGAGTTCAAATAAGTTTAAAAAAATGAAATCCCTTTGTAACAGACGAGTTTCCGGATGAAATCCTGATACTTTGAAAGATATTGTCCGTTTTATACACGAAGTGCATCCAGTTTATGCCGTAACCCTCTCAACTTTCTTGCACATGCTATGTGGATGAAATGATGATATCATGCCAATTTTCAACCTTTTCAGAGTTCATTTGAAATGCTTTTCAATTTTAGGGTCTTATAGCTAAAAATAATTAGTAAATGCATGAAAAATAACAAATGAAGTCAGAAAGGATTGAAAAATGATGATGTGGCTTTGAATGGTGCATTTTGAACACACACAAAGTCAGGAGTTCAAATAAGTTTTAAAAAATGAAATCCCTTTGTAACAGACGAGTTTCCGGATGAAATCCTGATACTTTG
>NW_025307517.1:0-718 GCF_018294505.1 Triticum aestivum
GCGTCGCGGCGTCGGGGCGGCGTCGAGGCGGCGGGGCAGCGGCGTCGGGAGAGGAGAGGAGAGGGGAAGGGGATCGAGGGCGAGGGCGAGAAGGGGATCGAGGGCCGGGGAGGAAAAATATGGATGGGGGCACAATACTAATGGCGCACCACCCCCCGGTGCGCCATAAGTATATCCACACTAATGGCGCACCTCACCCTGGTGCGCCATTAGTATTTTTTTTTGATTTCTGCTCGAGCCAACAGGTTATCTCCCACCTGACCTGATCCACACCAAGTCCCCTCTACTAGCTCGACTGGTCAGTAGCCAGTTCTCACATCAGGAGGTCCTGGGTTCGACTCCCAGGCTCCACAATTTTTTTATCATTTAAAAAGCTGTTTGATACTTATTTATGTTTAAATATGTTCAAACTTGTTTAAATAATAACAGTAATATTTTTTTATAAGACAGTAGCATTTAAAAAGCTGTTTGATACTTATTTTTTTTATAAGACGGTGCGCGGGGTGCGGGGGGTCGGCGGCGGCGGTTGGGTAGGGGAATCGAGGGTGCGGTGGGTCGGCGGCGGCGGCCGGTGGACTTGGGGGGTGCTCGGCGCCGAGGGGGACCGGATCTGGCGAGGTGGGATAGCGGTCGAGATGGAGGGGGATCGAGGTGGGCTCCACAAAAAAAAATTTAGCATTTAAAAAGCTGTTTGATACTTATTTGTGTTTAAATATGT
>NW_025307518.1:0-718 GCF_018294505.1 Triticum aestivum
AACCGGGACTAATGCCCCCCTTTAGTCCCGGTTGGTGCCACCAACCAGGACCAAAGGCCAATTTTCAGTAGCCCAAAGGGCGGGAAGCGGCGGCCTTTGGTCCCGGTTGGTGGAACGAACCGGGACTAAAGGGGGGCATTAGTCCCGGTTGGTGCCACGAACCGGGACCAATGCCCCCTTTAGTCCCGGTTGGTGCCACCAACCAGGACCAAAGGCCATGTGCTGCCCCGCGCCGAAATGTTTAGTCCCACCTCGCTAGTTGAGAGAGCTCGAGTGTGGTTTATAAGCGCTGTTGCGCCGACCCACTCGAGCTCCTCTCAACTGCAGGCTTTCGGGCCTAACCGTGCTATCTCTGCCTGTGGGCCTACTGGGCCTCCCGCGGGCCTGAATCCTGGCCCAAGGTAGGGTTTCTAGTCGTATTCAGGCCGTGGGGGCCCAGTAGGTGGCACTTTTTTTTTGTTTTTTTGTTTTCTTTGTTGCTTTATTTATTTTATTTTGTTTCTACTTACAACAAAATACTTATTGTTGCTATTTTTATTTTTTTCCAGTTTTTTGGTTTTGCTTTCTGCATTATTTATTTTTTGTTGTTTTTTGCTTTATTTTTTAATTCTTTTTGCTTTTAGTTTTAGAAAAATTATAAACTTTCTGTTAGTGCCATTAGTTTTCAAATTTGAAAACACTTTTTTTGTTTTCTTTGTTGCTTTATATATTTTATTTT
>NW_025307519.1:0-718 GCF_018294505.1 Triticum aestivum
GATTTTCATAGTTATTGAACCCCAAGGTCCGCTTACGTGTCGGTCATCAACACTGGCAGTTTTGGCCTATTCTGGCCCATTTCATGGACTATTACTTACTATTTTGGGGTTCCGGAGTGATTTCCACGATTAATGAACCCTGGGGTGCGTTTACGTGTCGGTCATCAACACTCGTAGTTTTGGCCAATTCTGGTCCGTTTCTTTGATTATTACTTACCATTTTGGGGTACTTAAGCGATTTTCATAGTTATTGAACCCCAAGGTGCGCTTACGTGTCGGTCATCAACACTGGCAGTTTGTGCCAATTTTGGCCCGTTTCATGGACTATTACTCACTGTTTTGGGGTTCCGAAGTGATTTCCACAATTAATGAACCCTGGGTGCCTTTACGTGTCGGTCATCAACACTCGTAGTTTTGGCCAATTCTGGTCCGTTTCTTTGATTATTACTTACCGTTTTGGGGTCCTTAAGCGATTTTCATAGTTATTGAACCCCAAGGTGCGCTTACGTGTCGGTCATCAACACTGGCAGTTTTGGACAATTTTGGCCCGTTTCATGGACTATTACTCACTGTTTTGGGGTTCCGGAGTCATTTCCACGATTAATGAACCCTAGGGTGCGTTTACGTGTCGGTCATCAACACTCGCAGTTTTGGCCAATTCTGGTCCGTTTCTTTGATTATTACTCACCGTTTTGGAGTCCCGAAGCGATTTCCATAG
>NW_025307520.1:0-718 GCF_018294505.1 Triticum aestivum
TCCGTTTCCCCCCCTCTAGGTGTCGGCGGCGGTGCCGTCCGTGAGGGGGGCACACCTCGGAGACACGTGCCGGGCGTTTGCACCCGCCACAACCCTTCCAGACTTGTGAGAGGCCGCCTACGCAAGATTTGGCGGCATGCTAGGCCCCGGAGGCCGCCGGCCACAGTCGTAGACACGCGAAGAGCAATCCTCGTAGAGGGAATTGTTCAGATACTTCTCCATCACGAACAATTATGAAAAATTACCATCAGTCATACAACACATGTGCCCACGTCGTGTAAAAAACTCATGATTTTATCGCGCTCCAAGTATTTAATTATATTCACGCCGCATCGTTACCGCAGAACGTCTACTACCGTGTCACCGCCGTCCGTGAGGGGGGCACAACCCGGAGACGCGTGCCGCCTCTTTGGACATGCCACCACACCACCCCACATGTATGAGGTCCCGGTGCAACGCTCCGGTGGCATTGCTACCCCCCCCCCCAGGGCCCCCGTCCCGCCTAACCCTGTAGCGTTTGACCACGGGATCTAGCCCTTTGACTTTGCACGGACGGGCTTTGACCAGTGGACCTCTCCACCCGGTTGTGTTAGGTCAGCCCATAGGAACACTTTGGAGCAACATCCTGGCCAGACCCACAGCAAGATCCCCTCCGTGTAGACCTGACGTGTCCGTTTCCCCCCTCTAGGTGCCGGCGGCGGCGCCGTCCCTGAGGGGG
>NW_025307521.1:0-718 GCF_018294505.1 Triticum aestivum
TGTGCTCCAGCACCCTGCTGCCCAGTTGCCTGGCAGCTTGGTGGATGGGCGTGTCTGGGCGCTTGCGACGATGGTGATCTAGGCTTCTAGATCTAGATCCGGACGACACGGGTTACGGGCAGCTGCCCCCGTCATGGCCTCTGCTGGTGGTGGTGGAGGCGTAGCAGCAGTAGAACAAAGGGCGGCTGGTTAGCTTCGGTTGCTCCAACGGTGGACAACAGCGAGCTCGAAGGTGGGATCCCCGGTGAGCAGTTTTGGTCGATGCCGGCATTTCACGGGGTTGTCCTCGCCGGTGGTCGGGTGTCGTTGGTGGTCTCGCGCGTTGAGCTATGCCGTCCGCCGAGGTGGGGCAGCACATGGGGTGCTCGGTGGGGAGGTTTGTGAGAGGGATGGCGGTGCAAGGTTGTGCTGGTCGTGGATGCGTACGTCCTCTCCCCTTCGTCCCCCTTTCCATGCCTGTGCGCGCTGCCATAGCTCCAGCGGTGTTCTAGGCAGGACATATGCTTCGGCCCCGTAGGTTGGGGGCTGCCTTTTGGACCAAAGCCGAAAACTTTGGCTGGTCTTGGAGGGGTTTGAATGTAGGGCGGCAGCCCTGGCGGTAGGAGGCGCGACATTCGTAGGCGGAGTGTGCGTCTCAGGTGCGAGCGGGCAGCCATGGCCACGCGGGTGGCTTGGTTGCGGGTGTTTAGCGGAGCTAGGGTGCGACGGAGGTGTGAAC
>NW_025307522.1:0-718 GCF_018294505.1 Triticum aestivum
AAAATCTGTCCGGGACCCCAAAACGGTGAGTAATAGTCCACAGAACGGACAAGAATTGGCCAAAATTGTGAGTGGTTATGAGCGACACATAAACGCAACCCGTGGTTCGTCAATCGTCGAAATCACTTCGGGACCCCAAAACTGAGTAATAGTCCAAGAAACGGGCCTGAATCGGCCCAAACCGCGAGTTTCGACGACCAACACGTAGGCACACTTGGTGTTCAACAACCATGGATATCGCTTTGGGACCTCAAAACAGTGAGTAAAAGTCATTGAAACGGGCTAGAATCGGCCAAAACTGCGAGTGTTGATGACCGAGACGTAAGCGCACCTTGGGGTTCAACAACTATGCAAATCGCTTTGGGCCCGCAAAACGGTAAGTAATAGTCCACAAAACGTGTCAGAATTGGCAAAACTGTGAGTGTTGACGACACATGCGTAAACGCACCCCGGGGATTGTCAATCATGGAAATCGCTCTAGGACCCCAAAACGGCGAGTAATAGTCCATGAAACGGACCAGAAATGGCAAAAATTGTGAGTGTTGATGACCGACACGTAAACGCTCCACGGAGTTCACAAATCGTGGAAATCACTCCGAGACCCCAAAACAGTGAGTAATAGTCCATGAAACGGTCAGAATTCACCAAAACTGTGAGTATTGACGCCGGACATGCAAACACACCATGGGGATCGTCAATCGTGAAAATCGCTCCGGGA
>NW_025307523.1:0-718 GCF_018294505.1 Triticum aestivum
ATATATATATATATATATATATATATATATATATATATATTAGTGGCAAACGTAGAACTAGCTAGCTAATCACAATAAGGAATCATGTTAGTGGCCTCGATGCTGCTTCTCTAGGGTTTGGGGTCGCCTCGACACAACGCTTCAAGGGTTTGGGGTGGCCTCGACGACAACGCTCTTTTAACTTGATAAATTTGGGTGGCCTCGAGAGAGTTAATTTGTCGGGTAGGGGCGCGGCGGGAGGGGGTAGGAGACCAACATCGTTTTCTCTCTGGGGTTTGGGTGTCCTCGAGAGTTATCGGGGAGGGGGTATCGAGAAAGGAAAATAATTAAGGAAAAGGAAGAAAAGAGAAAGAAGGAAGGAGGAAGAAGAAGAAGAAAAAGAAGAAGAAAAAAAAGAGGAGAAGAAGAAAGGAATAGAGGAGAAGAAGAAAAAATAGAATTTTTTTCTTCTATTTTTTCTTCTTTCTCCTCTATTCCTTTCTTCTTCTCCTCTTCTATTTCTTATTTTTTCCTCTTCTTATTTATTTCTCCTCTTCTTCCTCTCCTCTTTTTCTCCTTTCTTCCTCTTCTTATTTTCCTTTTTCCTCTCATTCTTTTAGTATTGCTTGTTTTAAAAAAAATGTTCAAATAGAAAATTTCGAAAAAAACAAAGGTTTTGCCTAATGCATTGTTCATATGAATATACAAACATTTGCATATTCTACAATAATTAATATCA
>NW_025307524.1:0-718 GCF_018294505.1 Triticum aestivum
GGACAATCTCTTTCAAAGTATCAGGATTTCATCCGGAAACTCGTCTGTTACAAAGGGATTTCATTTTTTAAAACTTATTTGAACTCCTGACTTTTTGTGTGTTCAAAAGGCACCATTCAAAGCCACATCATCATTTTTCAATCCTTTCTGACTTCATTTGTTATTTCTCATGCATTTACTAATTATTTTGAGCTATAAGACCCTAAAATTGAAAAGCATTTGAAATGAACTCTGAAAAGGTTGAAAATTGGCATGATATCATCATTTCATCCACATAGCATGTGCAAGAAAGTTGAGAGGGTTACGGCAAAAACTGGATGCACTTCGTGTAGAAAACGGACAATCTCTTTCAAAGTATCAGGATTTCATCCGGAAACTCGTCTGTTACAAAGGGATTTCATTTTTTAAAACTTATTTGAACTCCTGACTTTTTGTGTGTTCAAAATGCACCATTAAAAGCCACATCATCATTTTTCAATCCTTTCTGACTTCATTTGTTATTTCTCATGCATTTACTAATTATTTTAAGCTATAAGACCCTAAAATTGAAAAGCATTTCAAATGAACTCTGAAAAGGTTGAAAGTTGGCATGATATCATCATTTCATCCACATAGCATGTGCAAGAAAGTTGAGAGGGTTACGGCAAAAACTGGATGCACTTCGTGTACAAAACGGACAATCTCTTTCAAAGTATCAGGATTTCATCCGGAAACTCGT
>NW_025307525.1:0-718 GCF_018294505.1 Triticum aestivum
GACGTTCCAATTAACACACCCACTAGGTGCATGACAAACATAAAGATTTTCAGTCGGCGTCCAACTAACCTAGACATTGCTCTGAAGAGCTGAACTCACGTCATAACCTGCTTGGCTGGCAGTTCGGATCGCTTTCACCTGCTCCATCATGATCCCTGCTTGACGAATGGCTTCTTTGGCAGCGCTCGCTTGGTCCTCCCAGACATGGTACGTGGAGAAGAGAGAAGGTGGATCAGCACTCGACGATGAAGGTCGGGCAACCGTCAACGGCTCCGCAAAGGACACGGTAGCCCGAGCAACATTGCTCCCCTCCGGAATCAGTGGTTCAGGTGCTAACACAACCTGAGCAGCCTTGCCAACAGTCGCCTTCCTGCTCCTCCTCTGCCTCAGTGGCGCTTCATCCTCATCGTCTGGGAGTTCGATGATAACGCTAGGTGGAGCTGCAGAAGAAGTTCAAAGTCAAAAATAAAGATCCAATCGACCGAAAGTGAAACTGCGTAGATCATACCAGGATGAGAAGTAGCAGCATCTTCCATTTCTTGATCTTCATGCCTGGCTGAGGTCTCAGAAGTAGCAGCACTGCGATTTCAAAAATCAGCCGGTCAGCGATCGAGTCGACCAAGAATGTATCCGTGTTAAAAGGAAAAAACACGAGTTATGTTGTTACCCAGAAACAGTCGGAATCTCCATCCTCATCTTCGGTAGGGCCTTCGCCGGT
>NW_025307526.1:0-718 GCF_018294505.1 Triticum aestivum
TCACGCTTGTTCCTCTCCATCTCTAGCATGAACTCGGTCAACGAAGGCTGGTCGGGAGGATCCTCATCCCTACCATATCCATGGTTCTGGCTACGAGCAACGGAACTTCGCTTAGCCGATGACATCCTGAGAAACGAAACCAAGGACGGAATCAACATCAACTAAAGACTGTGGAATGTAGGACAAGGAGTTAGTATCACTCGAACTCCTAGGGCAATTCCGGCAGCATAACGGCAGCAAAATGCTCAGAATGAGACATCCTACTAAACATGGGGTGGTAACATACTCATCATCATCACTCAAGGTTCTGGGAGAGTACTAAACAAACTACACCGGAAATACTCAAAACTGGATATGACTCTGATCAACCAATCCTATGGGACTACGGAGTAGTAACACGTGATACTGATAGACGGAAGAGAAAGCCTAGTTCCTTAACCCCGTAGGAAAGATAGGATGACTCAGATCAGAAGACCATGAGGTATAAGGAGTAAAAAGAGCCTTACGTTCCATCCCATAATCAATTCCCTTATATAACTAAAGAATTTCTAGACTCAACTTCGACCAGTTTGGCTTGGTAAACCTACAGGCAGTCAAGCTCTAATACCAACGCTGTCAGGACCCCGACTCGATGTCACATCGATCTAGCCGGTAACACCTCATATCACTTTGCGGCCTCACGCACGGTATCCCCACGGGTGTCGTCTTACCTTTTCCC
>NW_025307527.1:0-718 GCF_018294505.1 Triticum aestivum
TTTTTTTTTCTTTTTTACAAGTTATTCATTTGACTGCCAACCGGAAAATAACCCTATACCACCGGTTCGTATGGACTCAAACTGGAGAGCTGCTTCTCTGCATGACACATGGTGAGCCGAGAAAATTTTGTGCATCTTCGGGGGCTGTGAGAGTATACTCCATCCTTTTCTTTATATTGGAGACCATAACATTTTTTCGATCTGTAAAACGTAGGATTTGGCGGAACTGGCTCAACCCTCAAAGGGGTGGCATCACATATATATATAATGATGACATACAAGTCCAATACCAATAAGGTATGGTTTACACAGTAGGGCTACAATACGAAGTCTAACACCCTCCACCTACAATGTAGCAGGGCACAAGAAGTTGTTCTTGTAGCACCTACACCAATTGAAGTGGAAGCTTATGATAGTGACCATGAAACTTCGGATCAAGTCACTACCAAACCTCATAGGACGACAAGGATGCGTACTACTTCAGAGTGGTACGTAATCCTGTCTTGGAAGTCATGTTGCTAGACATCAATGAACCTACAAGCTATGGAGAAACGATGGTGGGCCCAGATTCCGACGAATGGCTCGTGGCCATAAAATCCGAGAGAGGATCCATGTATAAAAACAAAGTATAGACTTTGGAAGAACTACTTGATGGTCGTAAGGCTGTTGGGTGCAGATGGATTTTAAAAGGAAGACGGACAATGATGGTAAGTGTCAC
>NW_025307528.1:0-718 GCF_018294505.1 Triticum aestivum
AAGACCCTAAAATTGAAAAGCATTTCAAATGAACTCTGAAAAGGTTGAAAGTTGGCATGGTATCATCATTTCATCCACATAGAATGTGCAAGAAAGTTGAGAGGGTCCCGACAAATACTGGATGCACTTCGTGTACAAAACGGACAATCTCTTTCAAAGTATCAGGATTTCATACGGAAACTCGTCTGTTCAAAAGGCATTTCATTTTTTAAAACTTATTTGAACTCCTGACTTTTTGTGTGTTCAGAATGCACCATTCAAAGCCACATGATCATGTTTCAATCTTTTCTGACTTCATTTGTTATTTTTCGTGCATTTACTAATTATTTTGAGCTATAAGACCCTAAAATTGAAAAGCATTTCAAATGAACTCTGAAAAGGTTGAAAGTTGGCATGGTATCATCATTTCATCTACATAGCATGTGCAAGAAAGTTGAGAGGGCCCCGGCAAATACTGGATGCACTTCGTGTACAAAACGGACAATCTCTTTCAAAGTATCAGGATTTCATACGGAAACACGTATGTTACAAAGGGATTTCATTTTCAAAAACTTATTTGAACTCCTGACTTTTTGTGTGTTCAGAATGCACCATTCAAAGCCACATCATAATTTTTCAATCTTTTCTGACTTCATTTGTTATTTTTCATGCATTTACTAATTATTTTGAGCTATAAGACCCTAAAATTGAAAAGTAGTTCAAATGAACTCTGAAAAGG
>NW_025307529.1:0-718 GCF_018294505.1 Triticum aestivum
GCGCACCACGTAAACTAATGGCGCATTGTTAGGTGGTGCGCCATTAATAACTTTCTTTGCAGCCCCCCCCCCCTGGGACCGCCTTTTCAGTTTTAGAAAAAATAAAAGAAAATGATGGAAATGTCAAAAAAATAAAAGAAAATAAGTTTCACATGTGATATGTGGTCTAGTTGTTGGGAAAATTTACAAATATGAATTTCAACTTTATTTGCAAAATCTCTCTGGAATTTAGTAAAATGGGCATAACTTTTGCATACGAACTCGGATTAAAATCCCCAAAAACCTAACAGAACGAAAGATACGGGGCTTTTAAGATCTAGAGGGGCAAAAATGGAAAAAGTTTCAAACTTACTAGTGGCGCACCATTTGCTAGGTGCGCCACTAGTAGCAGAAAAAAATTGGTTTCGAATTTTTGTTTTGGAATATTTTTTCAAAATATGATACGTAATATGACCGGAAAGTTTGAAATATTTTTTCAAAATTTCATCACGCTCATGAACATGAACAAAGTCATATACATCAACAAGGTTTAATAGGATTGATATGATAGATATATCAACAAGTGCATGTTAAGTGAGCCGGTGCTGGGGTTGGATAGAACTGCGAAGTTAAGCGTGCTTGGGCTGGAGTAGTGTGAGGATGGGTATGTGGTTCGCCATTACTAAGTCAGATAGTAATGGCGCACCGTTGGACATAGTAATGGCGCATTATGTGGTGC
>NW_025307530.1:0-718 GCF_018294505.1 Triticum aestivum
AGTCGGCTCTGATACCAACTTGTGACGCCCCCGATTTGACCGTACACTAATCATGCACGCAAATGTGTACGATCAAGATCAGGGACTCACGGGAAGATATCACAACACAACTCTACAACATAAATAAGTCATACAAGCATCATAATACAAGCCAGGGGCCTCGAGGGCTCGAATACAAGTGCTCGATCACAGACGAGTCAGCGGAAGCAACAATATCTGAGTACAGACATAAGTTAAACAAGTTTGCCTTAAGAAGGCTAGCACAAACTGGGATACAGATCGAAAGAGGCGCGTGCCTCCTGCCTGGGATCCTCCTAACTACTCCTGGTCGTCGTCAGCGGGCTGCACGTAGTAGTAGGCACCTCCAGTGTCGTAGGTGTCGTCGTCGATGGTGGCGTCTGGCTCCTGAACTCCAGCATCTGGTTGCGACAACCAGGTGGAAAGGAAAGGGGGAAAAGAGGGAGAGAAGCAACCGTGAGTACTCATCCAAAGTACTCGCAAGCAAGGAGCTACACTACATATGCATGGGTATATGTGTACAGGGCCATATCAGTGGACTGAACTGCAGAATGCCAGAATAAGAGGGGGGATAGCTAATCCTGTCGAAGACTACGCTTCTGGCCATCTCCATCTTGCAGCATGTAGAAGAGAGTAGATTGAAGTCCTCCAAGTAGCATCGCATAGCATAATCCTACCCGGCGATCCCCTCCTCGTCGCC
>NW_025307531.1:0-718 GCF_018294505.1 Triticum aestivum
CAATGCCACCGGAGCATCGCACCGGCCCCTCATACATGCGGGGTGGTGTTGTGGCATGTCCGAAGAGGCGGCGCGCGTCTCCGATGTGTGGCCCCCCTCGCGGACGGCGATAACACAGTAGTAGACGTTCTGCGGTAACGGTGCGGCGTGAATATTATTAAATACTCGGATCGCGATAAAATCATGAGTTTTTTACACAACGTGGGCACATGTGTTATAGGAGCGATCGTAATTGTTGTCAGGACCCCGACTCAATGCCACATCGATCTAGCATGTAACACCTCATATCACTTTGCGGCCTCACGCACGGTATTCCCACGGGTGTCGCCTTACCTTAGCCCGGGACCGTTTGCGCCTTTTGGCACACGTATATGACGGTGTCGCTAGCATCCATATGATAAGGAGCCCGGGCTGACATGGCTAGTCGTAAACCCAAAGTGGCACAGACTTACAGGGACAGGCATCCATGACCCAGCATCGAACGTGTCGGTCATCAACGAGTGAATCCAGGCTGTAGCACTGGGCTAGCAGGACTCCGGTGAACCGGGCTGTAGCAGGCTAACAGGACTCCGGTATTCATCGCGTGACATTTCCCCGAAGGGACAGACACAGGAACGAAGAAGGACACATGCCGGCCAGCCTAAGTGTTCCGGAGCAGTAGCAAGCTACCATGGCTCGGTGGAAACACTAGGAGACATTTCCCGGTAAGAGAGGCTAC
>NW_025307532.1:0-718 GCF_018294505.1 Triticum aestivum
ACGACAAGGACTAGGTTGCATTCTTATGCAGGATCGTCATGTGATTGCCTATGCATCTCGACAATTGCATCCACATGAGGAGAATTATCCTACACATGATCTAGAGCTTGCAGCCGTAGTCTATGCACTCAAGACTTGGCGACATTACCTCCTTGGTAAACGCTGCGAGATCTACACCGATCACCAGAGTCTCAAGTATATCTTCACCCAACCAGATTTGAATCTTAGACAAAGACGTTGGTTGGAGTTAATCACAGATTATGATCTAGGGATTACCTACACCCCAGGCAAGGCCAATGTCATGGCTGATGCTCTAAGCCGTAAATCCTATTGCAACAATCTCATGTTGCAGCAAGGCCAACCACTTCTCCATGAGGAATTCTGTAAGCTTAACCTTCACATTGCTCCTCACGGATTCCTTTCTACCTTGGTGGCGAAACCTACCCTTGAGGATCAGATCATAACTAGCCAGCAATATGATACGGGTATTTCTCGTATCAAGGATAACGTTAAGAAGGGAGTTGCTGGTAGTTTCTCTGTTGATGATCGTGGTGTTGTTTTCTTTGAGAATCGCTTGGTGGTTCCCAAGAAGCAACATCTTCGGCAATTGATTCTTAAGGAGGCGCATGAATCCCCTCTCACGATTCATCCCGGTAGTACTAAGATGTATCAGGACCTACGCCAGAGGTTCTGGTGGACTAGGATGAAGAGAGAAATC
>NW_025307533.1:0-718 GCF_018294505.1 Triticum aestivum
CTCTAGCTGCATGCAGATCTTTTTCAATTCTGTAGTCGAATCTAGGTCTTGGTTCAAAGAGGAAAGAAGGGTGCGATGGGGTGGAGCATGAATCTAGGACGTGGTTCAATGAGGAAAGGAGGGAGGGAAAGTAGTATAGACTGGCTATCGAGCCGCTTTGTTGGTCGAAAAGGGGAAAATGGGGTAACCCAGTACACACATCTATAAGGAACCTACATCTTTGTTGAAAAAGGAAAGAAACTCGGGGGTCGGGTAGTTTGTGCAGGACTAGATTTGCTGCCCTCACATAGGAAAAAGGTTCAAAGAGAACAAATATGGGACCAACACAGATATGCTGCTTGGCAACATACTCTGCATCACCCATTTATACGTGTGGACGGACATGGTGCTGGCATGTCCCATGTCCCATACAACTATTTTGCTGTTGTTAATCTAAGAATGCCGCTGGTAAATTTAATCAATGCCATTGTTAAAAGTAAATTACATTTCTAATGAATGTTATTTTAAGAGAATTTCTCTGTTAATATGAAGCAATGCAACCGTTTTAGAAATGCTACTGTCCTATACTTTGTTTTCCATCAAGATAAGGTAGATGCTTCTTTTTGTGGCCACATGTTTCACCCTCCTTTATTGGCCAGTAATTGATTCCTTTTTTGCCTCTGTTAAAACAGGGCTATCTATTCAACTTGTTGCTATTGCGTCATTTTGCTTGGCTACG
>NW_025307534.1:0-718 GCF_018294505.1 Triticum aestivum
CAAACGCAGAAGTAACTCCCAAAGGTTTGATAATAAACAGGTAATAGGTACTACCTCATCTACTTCCCATCCCACAATTTAATTAGATCCTAATCATGCAATGTGAAAGGATTGATCTAATGCAATAAAACTGGGTTGTAGAAAAGGTATGATCAAAGTGTTACTTGCCTTGCTGATGATCCGCGAGACCTAGGGTTTCGAAGTAACAAGCGGCGCAATCCGGGTGATCTATCACAGACAAACAACAAGCATACAATAAGTACTCATCTAATGCACAGGTAAAACTCGAACAAGAGAACGAACCAGAAAGTTCAATTTAAGAACTCCGGTTGCAAAGAACCGAATAGACGATGGAAAAACAAACGGCGGAAGAAAACAACTCGGTTCTAGCAAGTTGAAACTAGGTCAATTTTTACCGGGGCAAAAACTTGTTCAAGTTGATTAGACGGAACGGCGGTTTCGCAATGAAACTCCAGGCGCTTGAATCACCTGATTCCGATAAACGAGGGAGAAGAAAGACTAGAACGAAGATCGGATCTGAGATCACGATCGCGGAATAAATCCGACGAAAAGAAAAAGAAGAACGATTAAACGAACGGGCGTCGTTAACCGGGGAAAAATCGATGATCACGTTCATTGAGACGAACGGTCCGAAAAAAGAACGAAAACCGATCTAGGGTTTTCGGAGAAAAAGACCGAAACGAAAAACCGATCTAGA
>NW_025307535.1:0-718 GCF_018294505.1 Triticum aestivum
TAGAAAAATGTTATTTGATGATAACGTAAATTGTTTTGGCAGTGCTAGTGATTTAGGAATCGTCTAGACCAGTTTTGAGCGCTACACGCCCAACTTACATCCGCCACACAGTTTTACCAACACGGTCAATGGTTAAATTGTATAGCCTAGAAATCTAGCATTTTCATAAGGATTGAGCTTCAGCCTTGATTTGGTTATATATGGCTATTTAAAAATGCATGTTTTATATTGTAATAATTACTCTAATACGGATTATCTACTAATGTATGCACTAACTCCATTTCTGATCTAATCCTTAGAGACAAAAACGCCGAGACCTGTTTATGATGATGTGCACTAGTTAGAGAAGCTGGGAAAAGATGTTTGGAGCCACACCTTTTCCTAGAGGTATTTTACACCACATGGAACACTTTGAGTCAATAAAAGTGTCTTCTATTACCAATATTAAGTCACCTCTCAATTTTATGCCCTGTTATTGTACCTGAGTTCCATTCATGTTAATCTGTTGTTTGCCAATATGGATCAGCAGTTGGCTAGCACTTCCGTTTACCAAAGCCGGCCATGTGGTTTCAACCGATGGAACCAGTCAGTCAATCGACGAACTCACATTCTCCCACAAGCTCAATTGCTCCAAAACGCGTGCATACAAATTAATTGTCCCTGGGTTGGGCTTATTGTCGATCGAGGCGTCCCATATGGTCCACCATCACAACGGGCA
>NW_025307536.1:0-718 GCF_018294505.1 Triticum aestivum
CCAAAGAATTTATGAGATTTTTTGGGGAATTTTGGGAATTACAGAAATATAGGTTGCTTCACAACCTAGGGCAAAACTGCCACATGGACCTGACACATAGGCAAAACTGATGAGGTGGCGCCTAGTCATAGCAACCCACCACAATTTACAAGGCTATGACCATCTGTATTGGTCGTTAACAACTAGAAATAAGGCAGCGGACTAGCGCTGTTTGCTTTATGACCATTTCGTGTAAGGAAATTATGACCTTTCTGACCAAAATGGTCGCAATGGTGTAGGGTTTGGAGCCCCTCGAACAGCTTTTGACCAATTGGTCTCAAATGGTCATAAATATATGACCAATTCTTCCAGGGTCACTGACAGAAGGTCATAAGTTGACATATTTCTTGTAGTGCCTATGACGCCGTCGGAAAGAGAAGTGAGGGCCATGGGCGCTGAGGCTAATTGCGGGACACATGACTGGCAGTATCGCACAGGAGGAGACGAGAGCGGATTTGGTGTAGTAAGATCAAGCTTACAACGAACATGAGCACGCACAGCAGGATCTAGCTTCTCACGAA
Organism: Triticum aestivum; assembly: GCF_018294505.1. Lineage (NCBI taxonomy): Eukaryota > Viridiplantae > Streptophyta > Magnoliopsida > Poales > Poaceae > Triticum > Triticum aestivum. The sequence continues at coordinate 561 of NW_025307536.1, forward strand.
CAAGAACAAATGGATGGAGCGGAGGAAGATACGTAGCCATCAGGGCCGAACGAACAAATGCAAGTGGGGGCTACACTAGGTCAACAACACCACTGGCCATGGCAGCCGGGACGGTGAGCAGGGGTGCCTGAGAGTCCTTCACCACAGGCTTGGGGAGG
>NW_025307537.1:0-718 GCF_018294505.1 Triticum aestivum
CACACAGAACAAGGGAGTACCTTGCTCTGATACCAATTGAAAGTGCTAGTTATTGACTAGAGGGGGGGTGAATAGGTGATTTTTATCAAAGTCTTCAAAACATGAAAGTTTCGAAGACAAGCAATAGAAATGACCTAATTGATATGCAGCGGAAGATAAACTACAACAAGCAAGCCATAGTCAAGTATGCAATAATGTGACGTACAAAGACTAATAGCAGCTAGGTAGTAAGGATCAGGATGGAAGATAGTATGAAGCCAATCAATGATAGTAGTCAAGCAATGAAGTCAAACAGATAAGACAAATAAGGAATGACTTCACGAAGACAAACTCAAAGTAAAGGGAGGGAAGGGATAGAACCAGTCACTTGTTGAAGACACAGGATTTGTTGGGCTAGTTCCAGTTGCTGTGACAACTGTACGTCTGGTTAGGGAGGCTGAGATTTAACTCAGAAGACCGCGTCTTCACCTTATTCCCCTTGAGCTAAGGACACATAGTCCTCGCCCAATCACTCTGGTAAGTCTTCAAGGTAGACTTCCGAACCTTCACAGACTTCGTTCACCGGCAATCCACAATGACTTTTGGATGCTCCGAACGCGACGCCTAACCGGCTGGAGGATACACAGTCCTTAAGTGTAATAAGTCTTCAGGTCACACAGACAGAAAGACTTCAGTGATGCCTAACACTCTTTGGCTCTGAGTGTTTGGGCTTTGTCCT
>NW_025307538.1:0-718 GCF_018294505.1 Triticum aestivum
CACTAGAGTTGAACTAGCTCTATAAGCTAGTTCAAATAATTTTACACTATAGTTGAACTAGCTCTATAGCCTACTACAAATAATTTTACACTAGAGTTGAACTAGCTCTAGTTCAAATAATTTGACACTAGAGTTTAACTAGCTCTATAAGCTCGTTCAAATAATTTTACACTAGAGTTGAACTAGCTCTATAGCCTAGTACAAATAATTTTACACTAGAGTTGAACTCGCACTATAAGCTAGTTTAAATAATTTTACACTAGAGTTGAACTAGCTCTATAAGCAAGTTGAAATAATTTTACACTAGAGTTGCACTAGCTCTATAGCCTAGTACAAATAATTTTACACTAGAGTTGAACTAGCTCTATAAGCTAGTTCAAACAATTTTACACTTGAGTTGAACTAGCTCTATAGCCTAGTACAAATAATTTTACACTACAATTGAACTAGCTCTATAAGCTAGTTGAAATAATTTTACACTAGAGTTGAGCTAGCTCTATAAGCTAGTTAAAATAATTTTACAATAGAGTTGACCTAGCTCTATAGCCTAATACAAATGATTTTACACTAGAGTTGAACTAGTTTTGTAGCCTATTACAAATCATTTTACACTAGAGTTGAACTAGCTCTATAAGCTGGTTCAAATAATTTTACACTAGAGTTGAACTAGCTCTATAGCCTACTACAAATAATTTTACACTAGAGTTGAACTAGCACT
>NW_025307539.1:0-718 GCF_018294505.1 Triticum aestivum
TATTTTCATATTTTACCAATTTTTCTTTTCTCTTTTCCTTTCTTTCTTCATTATTTATTTGTTTGAAATTCGCAAACCTTTTTCACTCTCTCATATTTTAAGTTTAAATGTTGTGCAAATGTTTATTGCGGGTTTTTTTGTGTCGCGCACATCCCCTGTCTGATGTCTATTTGTCGACCTGCTCACGCGCTCATCTTTTGTTGGACCTTTTTGGCGGCGTGATCCAGGCGTTCTGGATTGGTTTTGCTAATTCTCATCTAGCTGAGAGTTGAAAATGTCATCTAACTCGTATTCTGTTAGATACACGTGCTTCTGAGTCATGCTCGTTATTTGAAAAAAAAAAGAGTCGTGTTCATATGTCGTTGTGTCATGTTTTTTGTTCGTCCTTCGTGAAGAGTTGATATATGACTTTTTAGTGGGCTATTTTTATTGTGTATTGGGTTTATTTTGTGGGCTATAATTTTTTTGTGGAGGGCATGTGTCTTTTTATTCCCTGTTTTTTATTTTGTTTTTGGTTTGACTCTGTAGTTAAGGAAGAGTGTAACTAGTTTTTTTTTCTTTTCGGATTTGTTAAATCGTAGTGATGTCTCGTCTAATAAGTCTATAACCATCTAATTTGTTTGCTTTAATATTCGCACAAACTCAATTATGCACGCCCATGTTAGCTCGTTCTTTTTGTCACATGTCCTTTTTGTCTCATTTGTTTTGTGTCGGCCAG
>NW_025307540.1:0-718 GCF_018294505.1 Triticum aestivum
TTATTTGTACTAGGCTATAGAGCTAGTTCAACTCTAGTGTAAAATTATTTGAACTAGCTTATAGAGCTAGTTCAACTCTAGTGTAAAGTTATTTGTACTAGGCTATAGAGCTAGTTCAACTCTAGTATAAAATTATTTGTACTAGCTTATAGAGCTAATTCAACTCTAGTGTAAAATTATTTGTACTACGCGATAGAGCTAGTTGAACTCTAGTGTAAAATTATTTGTATTAGGCTATAGAGCTAGGTCAACTCTTTTGTAAAATTATTTTAACTAGCTTATAGAGCTAGTTCAACTCTAGTGTAAAATTATTTGTAGTAGGCTATAGAGCTAGTTCAACAATAGTGTAAAATTATTTGAACTAGACTATAGAGCTAGTTCAACTCTAGTGTAAAATTATTTGTACTAGCTTATAGAACAAGTTCAACTCTAGTGTAAAATTATTGGTACTAGGCTATAGAGCTAGTTCAACACTAGTGTAAAATTATATGAACTAGCTTATAGAGCTAGTTCAAATGTAGTGTAAAATTATTTGTACTAGGCTATAGAGCTAGTTCAACTCTTCTGTAAAATTATTTCAACTAGCTTATAAAGCTAGTTCAACTCTAGTGTAAAATTATTTGTACTAGGCTATAGAGCTAGTTCAACTCTAGTGTAAAATTATTTGTACTAGGCTATAGAGCTAGTTCAACTCTAGTGTAAAATTATTTGAACTAGC
>NW_025307541.1:0-718 GCF_018294505.1 Triticum aestivum
ATGGTGCATTTTGAACACACAAAAATCAGGAGTTCAAATAAGTTTTAAAAAATGAAATCCCCTTGTAACAGACGAGTTTCCGTATGAAATCCTGATACTTTGAAAGAGATTGTACGTTTTGTACACGAAGTGCATCCAGTTTTTGCCGTAACCCTCTCAACTCTCTTGCACATGCTATGTGGATGAAATGATGATACCATGCCAACTTTCAATATTTTCAGAGTTCATTTTAAATGCTTTTCAATTTTAGGGTCTTATAGCTCAAAATAATTAGTAAATGCATGAAAAATAACAAATGAAGTCAGAAAGGATTGAAAAATGATGATGTGGCTTTGAATGGTGCATTTTGAACACACAAAAAGTCAGGAGTTCAAATAAGTTTTAAAAAATGAAATCCCTTTGTAACAGACGAGTTTCCGTATGAAATCCTCATACTTTGAAAGAGATTGTCCGTTTTGTACACGAAGTGCATCCAGTTTTTGCCGTAACCCTCTCAACTTTCTGGCACATGCTATGTGGTTTAAATGATGATAACATGCCAATTTCCAACCTTTGCAGAGTTCATTTGAAATGCTTTTATATTTTAGGGTCTTATAGCTCAAAATGATTAGTAAATGCATGAAAAATAACAAATGAAGTCAGAAAGGATTGAAAAATAATGATGTGGCTTTGAATGGTGCATTTTGAACACACAAAAAGTCAGGAGTTCAAATAAGTT
>NW_025307542.1:0-718 GCF_018294505.1 Triticum aestivum
CGAGTGTTGATGACCAACGCGTAAGCACACCTTGGGGTTCAACAACTATGGAAATCTCTTTGGGACCCCAAAACGGTTAGTAATAGTCCACGAAGCAGGTCAGAATTGAACAAAACTATGAGTGTTGACGACGGTCACGTAAACGCACCCTAGAGTTCATCAATCATGGAAATCGCTCTGGGTCCCGAAAATGCTGAGTAATAGTGCACGAAACGGACTAGAATCGGTGGAATATGTGAGTGTTGATGACCGACGCGTAAACGCACCCCGGGGTTCGTCAATAGTGGAAACAACTCCATGACCCCAAAATAGAGTAATAGTCCAAGAAACGGGCCAGAATCGGCCCAAACTGTGATTGTTGATGACCGACACGTAAGCGCACCTTGGAGTTCGACAATGATGGAAATCGCTTTGGGACCCCAAAACGGTTAGTAATAGTCCATGAAACGGGCCAGAATCGGCCAAAACTGGGAGTGTTGATGACCAACTCGTAAGCACACCTTGGGGTTCAACAACTATGAAAATCGCTTCGGGGCCCCCAAAACGGTGAGTAATAGTCCACGAAACAGGTCGGATTTGGCCAAAACTGTGAGTGTTGACGACGGTCACATAAACGCACCCCGGGGCTCATCAATCGTGGAAATCATTCTGGGTCCCCAAAACATTGAGTAATAGTGCACGGAACGGACTTGAATCGGCCGAATATGTGAGTGTTGAT
>NW_025307543.1:0-718 GCF_018294505.1 Triticum aestivum
ACACCTCTCTCTCTCTCGCAGAAGCTTGGCGAAGCCCTGCCGGAGACCCGCTACATCCACCACCACGCCGTCGTGCTGTTGGATCTCCATCAACCTCTCCTTCCCCCTTGCTGGATCAAGAAGGAGGAGACGTTGCTGCACCGTACGTGTGTTGAACGCGGAGGTGCCGTCCGTTCGGCACTCGGTCATCGGTGATTTGCATCACGGCGAGTACGACTCCGTCATCCACGTTCATTGGAATGCTTCCGCTCGCGATCTACAAGGGTATGTAGATGCACTCCTTTCCCCTTGTTGCTAGTAGACTCCATAGATGCATCTTGGTGAGCGTAGGAAAATTTTAAATTATGCTATGATTCCCAACACCCGCCGCGGTCGCCGTCGCCCTCCGCCACCCACGCCGTCGCCCTCCGCCGCCCACGCCGTCGCCCTCCGTCGCCCGATGTGAGCCGCCGCCACGCCACGGCTCTGTTTTTTTCATATAATTTGTATTATTTTTTTGTTCATCGCATTTTTTCATATATATAATGTATATATATATGTATGTGGTAGCTATATGATGAATGGATGTGGCTATGTATGTATGAATATAATGTTCATACAATTTTTTTGTTTATATACGTTTTTTTCATATATGTATTAATTTTTTATTGAGGTTAATTATTAGTACATATCGATTTTAGGTTAGTGCTTAGTAGTTGAACTAGCTAGTTGATTTAAT
>NW_025307544.1:0-718 GCF_018294505.1 Triticum aestivum
GGTGTCACGTGCTCGTCTCGGCGTCCGTCGTCGCTACCGCGACGACGTCCGCCTCGACTCGCGTTACCCTAAGATAGACAGGGTGGCAGTGGTGTCGCGGACTCGTCTTGGCGTCCGTCGTCGCTACCGCGATGACGTCTGCCTCGACTCGCGTTACGGTATGACAGGGTGGCAGTGGTTTCACGTGCTCGTCTCGGCATCCGTCGTCGCTACCACGACGACGTCCGCCTCGACTCAAGTTACCCTAAGATAGACAGGGTGGCAGTTGTGTCACGTGCTCGTCTCGGCGTCCATTGTCACTACAGCGACGACGTCCACCTCGACTCGCGTTACCTAAGATACACAGGGTGACAGTGGTGTCACGTGCTCGTCTCGGCGTCCATCGTCGTTACCGCGACAACGTCCGCCTCAACTCGCGTTACGCTAAGACAGGATGGCAGTGGTCTCACATGCTCGTCTTGGCGTCCGTCAGCGCTATCGCGACGACGTCCGCCTCGACTCGCGTTACCCTAAGATAGACAGGATGGCAGTGGTGTCACGTGCTCTTCTCGGCGTCCGTCGTCGCTACCGCGACGACGTCCGCCTTGACTCGCGTTACGGTAAGATGGTGTGGCAGTGGTGTCAGGTGCTCGTCTCGGCGTCCATCGTCGCTACCGCGACGACGTCCGCCTCGACTCGCGTTACCCTAAGATAGACAGGGTGGCAGTGGTCTCACGTG
>NW_025307545.1:0-718 GCF_018294505.1 Triticum aestivum
TGTATCACTGTCTTGGAGCCAACAAACGCCTCAATTTTTCTCCAACCGCGATCGAACCTGTTACGCAGAAACACAAATAGAGAGATACATGTAACTAACGAGGACAGACAGACAAGGTAACAAGAACTCCACAGCTCAATTAAGCCTATACATGTAACTAACGAGGACCATGTCATTATCATGGCAGTCCACTATATATTTTTATGACAAAATACATCATTATCAGGGCACATTATGGCCATTTTCTTACATGATGCCAAGCTAATGACTGACATCTGTTCTTGGCAAATGATGAGTCTCTGGTGCCCCTTGCAAATTGTTGATGCCACATTGTACTTGTACCCCATATGTTTAACCCCAAACACAAAAACATCACCACAAGGACTGAGATAAAAACTAATACTATCATGTACTTGAAGAAACCCTGTTCTTTTCTCTTTCCGTTTTGAACCTGACACGCACTGCATCATCACATATTTTCCTAGAAATTCAGTACAACATGTTGGGGGTGAGGGGCATCACCTCGAATCACCTAGAGGACACCGGCGGGGAGAGAAACCTAGGGGAAGGAGGGGAGGAGAGAGGAGGAATCACCTAGAGGACGCCGGCGTTGAGGAGGCTACGGGCGGCGATCCGGAGGAAGGGGCCCGTGATGTCGTCGGCGTCCTTGGCCGCCGTCTTGACCTTCCGAGCAGAAGAAGGCACGGGTGGTGAGAGG
>NW_025307546.1:0-718 GCF_018294505.1 Triticum aestivum
ACAAATGAAGTCAGAAAGGATTGAAAAATGATGACGTGGCTTTGAATGGTGCATTTTGAACACACAAAAAGTCAGGTGTTCAAATAAGGTTTAAAAAATGAAATCCCTCTGTAACAGACGAGTTTGCGGATGAAATCCTGATACTTTGAAAGAGATTGTCCGTTTTGTACACGAAGTGCATCCATTTTTTTGCCGTAACCCTCTCAACTTTCTTGCACATGCTATGTGGATGAAATGATGATATCATGCCAACTTTCAACCTTTTCAGAGTTCATTTGAAACGCTTTTCAATTTTAGGGTCTTATAGCTCAAAATAATTAGTAAATGCATGAAAAATAACAAATGAAGTCAGAAAGGATTGAAGAATGATGATGTGGCTTTGAATGGTGCATTTTGAACATACAAAAAGTCAGGAGTTCGAATAAGTTTAAAAAAATGAAATCCCATTGTAACAGACGAGTTTCCGGATGAAATCCTGATACTTTGAAAGAGATTGTCCGTTTTGTACACGAAGTGCATCCAGTTTTTGCCGTAACCCTCTCAACTTTCTTGCACATGCTACGTGGATGAAATGATGATATCATGCCAACTTTCAACCTTTTCAGAGTTCAATTGAAATGCTTTTCAATTTTAGGGTCTTATAGCTCGAAATAATTAGTAAATGCATGAAAAATAACAAATGAAGTCAGAAAGGATTGAAAAATGATGATGTGGCTTT
>NW_025307547.1:0-718 GCF_018294505.1 Triticum aestivum
AAACGGTGAGTAATAGTCCATAAAACGGGTCAGAATCGATAAAAACCACGAGTGTTGAAGACCGAAACGTAAACGCACTCCAGGGTTAGTTAATCGTGGAAACCACTCCGGGACCCCAAAATAGTGAGTAATAGTCCACGAAACGGGCCAGAATCGGCCAAATATGTGAGTGTTGATGACCTACACGTAAGTGCGCCTTGGGGTTCAACAACTATGGAAATTTGTTTGGGGCCCAAAAATGGTGAGTAATAGTCCACGAAACGGCTCAGAATCTGCAAAAACCGCGAGTGTTCATGACCGAAACGTAAACGCACCCTAGGGTTCGTTAATCGTGTAAATCACTCTGGGACCCCAAAACAGTTAGTAATAGTCCACGAAACGGGCCAGAATCGGCCAAAACTGTGAGTGTTGATGACCAACACGTAAGCGCACCTTGGGGATCAACAACTATGAAAATCGCTTTGCGGCCCAAAACCGGTGAGTAGTAGTCCACGAAACTGGTCAGAATCGGCCAAAACAGGAAGTGTTGATGACCGAAACGTAAACGCACCCCAGGGTTCGTTAATCGTGGAAATCACTCCGGGACCCCAAAACAGTGAGTAACAGTCCACGAAACGTGCCAGAATCGGCCAAAACTATGAGTGTTGATGACCGACACGTAAGCGCACCTTGGGGTTCAACAACTATGAAACCAGTTTGGGGCCCCAAAACGGTGAGT
>NW_025307548.1:0-718 GCF_018294505.1 Triticum aestivum
GTCAAGACTCGCAGTTTTGGCCGATTTTGGCCCGTTTTTGAACTATTACACAGTTTTGGCATCCCGAAGTGATTTCCACGATTGACAAACCCTACGGTGCGCTTACGTGTCGGTCATCAACAATCGCAGTTTTGGCCGATTCTGGTCCGTTTGGTGCACTATTACTCACCGTTTTGGGGTCCTAGAGCGATTTACACGATTTGCGATCCCCGGGGTGCGTTTATGTGTCGGTTATCAACACTCACCATTTTGCCCAATTCTGGTCCGTCTCGTGGACTATTACTCACCGTTTTGGGGTCCCAGAGCGTTTTCCACGATTCACGATCCCGGGGGTGCGTTTACGTGCCCGTCGTCAACACTCATAGTTCTGGCCAATTCTGACCCGTTTCGTGGACTATCACTCACCTTTTTGGGGTCCCGAACCGATTTCCATAGTTGTTGAACCCAAAGATGCACTTACGTGTCATTCATCAACACTCGCAGTGTTGGCCGATTCTCGCCCGTTTTGTGGACTATTACTCGCAGTTTCGGGTCCCGGAGGGATTTCCACGATTGACGAACCCCTGGTGCATTTTTGTTTTGGTCATCAACAATCGCGGTTTTTGTCGATTATGTCCCTTTCGTGGACTATTACTCACCGTTTTACGGTCCTAAAGCGATTTCCATTGTTGTCGAACCCCAAGGTGTGCTTTCGTGTTGGTCGTCAAGTCTCGCAGTT
>NW_025307549.1:0-717 GCF_018294505.1 Triticum aestivum
ACAGTAGCATTTAAAAAGCTGTTTGATACTAATTTTTTTTATAAGACGGTGCGCGGGGTGCGGGGGGTCGGCGGCGGCGGTTGAGTAGGGGAATCGAGGGTGCGGGGGGTCGATGGCGGCGGCCGGTGGACTGGGGGGTGCTCGGCGGCGAGGGGGGCCGGATCTGGCGAGGTGGGATAGCGATCGAGATGGAGGGGGATCGAGATCGAGTGTCCATGAAATTTAAAAATATTCATGATAGTTCAAAAAGTACCCATGAAATACAATTGAGAAATGAAGGCTACGATTTAAATACAATCGATCTTAGCTAGCTATCTGTTCACAATCTTCTTGCCCTTCTTTTTCGCAAATGGAGTTCTTCTGTGGAACGGACGTCCTTTAGGTAGGGTGGTCCTGCTTCTTCTTGTGGTGTATGCTGCTACTTCATCATCATCGTCATGTTCGATCCTCGGGTCGCCGTACTTGTCGAAGTCTTGCTCATTGGCTACTCCATCCATTCCGATGATCTTCCTTTTGCCTCTCCTCACGACAACACGACTGGGCTTTGGCGGGTCGGTAATGAAGAAGCATTGGTCCACTTGGGAAGCCAGTACCCATGGCTCATTTTTCGCGGTGACGTTTGCGCCCGCGGTCTTGGATTTGGCTTCGGGTATAACCATGGTGGTGAAATACCGGTCTTCTTTTATGACATTCTTGGCCCATCTGACACGGAACATC
>NW_025307550.1:0-717 GCF_018294505.1 Triticum aestivum
ATTTGAACTCCTGACTTTTTGTGTGTTCAAAATGCACCATCCAATGCCACATCATCATTTTTCATTCCTTTCTGACTTCATTTGTTATTTTTGATGCATTTACTAATCATTTTGAGCTATAAGACCCTAAAATTGAAAAGCATTTCAAATGAACTCCGAAAAGGTTGAAAGTTGGCATGGTATCATCATTTCATCCACATAGCATGTGCAAGAAGGTTGAGAGGGTTACGGCAAAAACTGGATGCACTTCGTGTACAAAACGGACAATCTCTTGCAAAGTATCAGGACTTCATACGGAAACTCGTCTGTTACAAAGGGATTTCATTTTTTTAAACTTATTTGAACTCCTGATTTTTGTGTGTTCAAAATGCACCATTCAAAGCCACATTATCATTTTTCAATCCTTTCTGACTTCATTTGTTATTTTTCATGCATTTACTAATTATTTTGAGCTATAAGACCCTAAAATTGAAAAGCATTTCAAATGAACTCTGAAAAGGTTGGAAGTTGGCATGGAATCATCATTTCATCCACATAGCATGTGCAAGGAAGTTGAGAGGGTAACGGCAAAAACTGGATGCACTTCGTGTACAAAACGGACAATCTCTTTCAAAGTATCAGGATTTCATACGGAAACTCGTCTGTTGCAAAGGGATTTCTTATTTCAAAACTTATTTGAACTCCTGACTTTTTGTGTGTTCAAAATGCATCATTCAA
>NW_025307551.1:0-717 GCF_018294505.1 Triticum aestivum
AAGGACATGTCTACCAGACCGAGGAAAAGAAAAGATAAGGAAGCGAATACATCATACAATGAGCCAAAGCGCCACATAGTTCTTTCAGGAAAAAGGGACATCCTGGGAGTGGAGGGCAAGACAGACATGTCTGAAGAGTATGAAAAGTTTCATGAAATTCCCCCCTTCAAAGTCAAGGCTGACCCAAGCATCCTGATAAACGATGAAGATTATCCATGGTTACGGCGCAATAAGCAAACGACACAAGCGAAGAAAAAGTGAAGACTTTCTCCCGCAACTATTATGATGATAACATGCCAACTTTGTAACAGACGAGTATGATACCATTGTCCGTTTTGTACATGCACATGCTATGCCAACTTTTTCAGAGTTCATTTGAAAACTATGAATTTTAAAACCTCGCCAACCGAAGGGCGCTCACACCGGTTTATAAATAAAGCAACAAAGAAAACAAAAAAAGAGTTTCCAAATTTGAAAACTAATGGCACTAACAGAAAGTTTATAATTTTTTTAAAACTAAAAGCAAAAAGAATTAAAAAATAAAGGAAAAAACAACAAAAAATAAATAATGCAGAAAACAGAACAAAAAACTGAAAAAAATAAAAATAGCAACAATAAGTATTTTGTTGTAAGTAGAAACAAAATAAAATAAATAAAGCAACAAAGGAAACAAAAAAAGAGTTTTCAGATTTGAAAACTAATGGCACTAACAGAAAG
>NW_025307552.1:0-717 GCF_018294505.1 Triticum aestivum
ATCAACACTCGCAGTTTTGGCGAATTCTGGCCCGTTTCTTGGATTATTACTCACCATTTTGGTGTCCCGAAGCAATTTCCATAGTTATTGAACCCCAAGGTGCACTTACATGTCGGTCATCAACACTGGCAATTTTGGCCGATTCTGGCCCGTTTCATGGACTATTACTCACTATTTTGGGGTCCCGGAGTGATTTCCACGATTAATGAACACTATGGTGCATTTATGTGTCGGTCATCAACACTCGCAGTTTTGGCCAATTCTAGCCCGTTTCTTGGATTATTACTCACCATTTTGGGGTCCCAAAGCGATTTCCATAGTTATTGAATCCGAAGGTGCGCATAAGTGTCGATCATCAACACTGGCAGTTTTTGCCGATTTTGGCGTGTTTCATGGACTATTACTCACTGCTTTGGTGTCTGGGAGTGATTTCCACGATTAATGAACACTTGGGTTCGTTTACGTGTGGTCATCAACACTGGCAGTTTTGGCTGATTCTGGCCCCTTTCATGGATTATTACTCACTCTTTTGGGGTCCCGGAGTGATTTCGTCGATTAATGAACCCTGGGGTGCGTTTACGTGTCGGTCACCAACACTCGTAGTTTTGGCCAATTCTGGTCCGTTTCTTTGATTATTACTTACCGTTTTGGGGTCCCGAAGCGATTTTCATAGTTATTGAACCCCAAGGTCCGCTTACGTGTCGGTCATCAACACTG
>NW_025307553.1:0-717 GCF_018294505.1 Triticum aestivum
CATTTCAAATGAACTCTGAAAAGGTTGAAAGTTGGCATGATATCATCATTTCATCCACATAGCATGTGCAAGAAAGTTGAGAGGGTTACGGCATAAACTGGATGCACTTCGTGTACAAAACGGACAATCTCTTTCAAAGTATCAGGATTTCATCCGGAAACTCGTCTGTTACAAAGGGATTTCATTTTTTTAAACATATTTGAACTCCTGACTTTTTGTGTGTTCAAAATGCACCATTCAAAGCCACATCATCGTTTTTCAATCCTTTCTGACTTCATTTGTTATTTTTCATGCATTTACTAATTATTTTGAGCTATAAGACCCTAAAATTGAAAAGCATTTCAAATGAACTCTGAAAAGGTTGAAAGTTTGGCATGATATCATCATTTCATCCACATAGCATGTGCAAGAAAGTTGAGAGGGTTACGGCATAAACTGGATGCACTTCGTGTACAAAACGGACAATCTCTTCCAGACGCATTTTATTTTTATTTATTTTACTGCTGCTATTTTTATTTATTTTACTGCTGCTATTTTTACTTAATTTATTAAGGTTTATTTATTGTAGTTACTATAGTTTATTTTATTTTATTTTATTAAGGTTTATTTAGTTTTATTTATTTTATTAAGGTTTATTTATTTTATAAATATAAAAAAATGAAAATAGATGCGCTTATAGAGAAAATTCAACCTAAATTCATAATAAATTTCTATGAA
>NW_025307554.1:0-717 GCF_018294505.1 Triticum aestivum
CACCTCCTGCTTCCTCCCTGGCCTCCCCAGCGACGCCCCGGACGACGCCACGCGCCTCCCCGACCCCTCTCACTTCTCCCTCACTCTTCTTCGCTCCTTCCCCTCCTCTGTTATCCTCACCGAGTGGAGCCCCTCGCCGCCGCTTGCCATAACCACGACCACCGGGCCTCCCTCGCTCCCCCGACTAGCCCAGAGGCTCCGCCTCGACCCCCTCCTTCCTCCCCACCGACCCACGGCCTCCGGAAGCCCCGCAACGCCGCCACCATCGCCCTTCCGTCGCCGGCCACCGAAGCTCGCCGCCGTTCGATTCGCCGCCGACAGGACGTCCCCGAGCCCACCTAGCGTCTCGTCCGACTCCCCGTGAGCTCCTCTTCTCTTTTCCCCACTCCCCGCACCTGATTTCGTCCCCTAGCTCCTTCTTCCACCACGGCCGAAGCTCGCCGCCGCCGTGCCTCGTCGCCGTCGTGGCCAGAGCCACTGGAGCTCCCACCTGAGTGCACCATCGTGCTCAGCACGATCACATGAACCCGTAGACGCCCACAACGCCCCCTCCCGTGCTCTGTAACGCCACCCCGAGTTTGCCCGAGCTCCGGCAGCCGCAAAAGAGCTCGCCGCCGGCAGCTCCGGCCACCCCAGCCTCCGCCACCGCCACCGTTGGATGCGCCACTCCACCCTCTCCCCGTAGCTGCTCCCTGCGCGCCAAAAGAGCCCCTGTAG
>NW_025307555.1:0-717 GCF_018294505.1 Triticum aestivum
GTGGGCCTGCGGGCCGGCGGCCGCGGCGATGTGGTCCTGCCACGTGGCGGCACCGGAGTGGTCGGGGGCGCCGGCGGACGTGTCCGGTCAGGCGGCGGACATGTCCGTCGGTGGCTGGGAGTTTTTTTTTAGCTAGGGTTTGAGACGAGGGGATCCGGGATTTGGAGGAGGGGGTCTATATATAGGCATAGAGGGAGCTAAGAGAGTCCAAATGAGGTGCGGTTTTCGCCCACACGATCGTGATCGAACGCTCTAGGACATGGAGCAGAGTTTGGTGGGTTTTGGGCCAAATTTGGGGGGGTGTTGGACTGCAACACACACGAGGCCTTCTCGGTCCCTCGGTTAACCGTTGGAGTATCAAACGAAGTCCAAATGATACGAAACTTGACAGGCGGTCTACCGGTAGTAAACCAAGGCCACTTGACAAGTCTCGGTCCAATCCGGAAATGTTTAATCCCCACACAAGAAAGAAAGGTAGAAATGACCACCGGAGGAGAACGGAACGCCGGATTGCAAAACGGACAACGGGGAAAAAGCTCGAATGCATGAGATGAACATGTATGCAAATGCAATGCACGTGATGACATGACAAGAGATGCACGAAAAAGAAAAACAACACACGGAGACAAAGACCCGAACCCGAGAAATAAATATAACTTAGCGCCGGGGACGGCAAGAGTTGGATACAAATATGGAAAGTATATCTGGGGCGTTACA
>NW_025307556.1:0-717 GCF_018294505.1 Triticum aestivum
CGTATGTAACCCTGATACTTCGAAAGAGATTGTCCATTTTGTAGACGAAGTGCATCCAATTTTTGCCGTAACCCTCTCAACTTTCTTGCATATGCTATGTGGATGAAATGATGATACCATGCCAACTTTCAACCTTTTCAGAATTCATTTGAAATGCTTTTCAATTTCAGGGTCTTATAGCTCAAAATAATCAGTAAATGCATGAAAAATAAAAATGAAGTCAGAAAGGGTTGAAAATTGATGATGTGGCTTTGAATGGTGCATTTTGAACACACGAAAAGTCTGGAGTTCAAATAAGTTCAAAAAATGAAATCCCTTTGTAACCGACGAGATTCCGTATGAAACCCTGATACTTCGAAAGAGACTGTCCGCTTTGTACACGAAGTGCATCTAATTTTTGTCGTAACCCTCCCTACTTTCTTGCACATGCTATGTGGGTGAAATGATGATACCATGCAACCTTTCAACCTTTTCAGAGTTCATTTGAAATGCTTTCCAATTTCAGGGTCTTATAGCTCAAAATAAGCAGTAAATGCATGAAAAATAACAAATGAAGTCAGAAAGGGTTGAAAATTGATGATGTGGCTTTGAATGGTGCATTTTGAACACAGAAAAAGTCTGGAGTTCAAATAAGTTCAAAAAATGAAATCCCTTTGTAATAGACGAGTTTCCATGTGAAACCCTGATACTTCAAAAGAGACTGTCCGTTTTGTACAC
>NW_025307557.1:0-717 GCF_018294505.1 Triticum aestivum
GGCCGCTATCACCGGCCTCCCTCGCCCACCGCGCGCCCGCCGCCTCACTCGCCCGCCCTCAACGCCGCCGGCCGGCCTCGGTACTGCCGCGCGCGCACGCGCGCGCCTCTCTCAGACAGAGAGCGAGATCGTGGAGAGAGAGAGGGGCGCCGCGGGCCACCGGAATTTTTTCTTTTTTTTCTTTTTTTGTTCTTTTTAATTTTAACTAGTTAATTAGTTTAACAAAAACGGTAAAATAACTTAAAACTTGATAATTAACAAAAAAACCCGTAAAATTTGATAATTAACAAAAAAACGTATATAAAACTTGATAATTAACAACAAAAAAAGTAAAACTTGATAATCAATATATACAACGACCCCGCGCGTCAATGTACAACGATCCCGCTTTAAAAAAATGTACACGACCCCGCGCATATACGGAGAGGGGGCGGCGAGGGGGGCGGCGATGCGCGCGGTGTTTTTTTTGGGATCGAGAGGGGGCGGCGAGGGTTATACATGTGTGTTGTCCTCGCCTCCCTCTCCGTGACGCCGTCGTCTGCCGCCCCGTCTCGCGCTCTACCGCGACACCCTCTCCCACCCCTTCCTCGCCCCCTCCTTTTGCCACCGCCCTTTCGCCACCGCCACCGCCACCGCCCCCCTTCTTCACTTAATTAATTTGTTTTTACTACATGTTTTCAGGACTGACATAATGGCGGACGATAGAGCTGACCCGAT
>NW_025307558.1:0-717 GCF_018294505.1 Triticum aestivum
TCCTCTCCTCTTCTTCTGTCTTTCCTCTTCTTATTTTCTTCTTTCCTATCCTTCTTTTTCTAAAATTGTAATTTTTGCATATATAAAACTTTTCTAAAATTGTAACTTTCTATATAAAACTTTCCTATCGGGAGGGGGAGAAGATCGAAGAAAAAAAAGAAGAAAAAAAGAGGAGAAGAAGAAAGGAATAGAGGAGAAGAAGAAAAAATAGATTTTTTTTCTATTTTTTCTTCTTCTCCTCTATTCCTTTCTTCTTCTCCTCTTCCTTTTCTTCCTCTCCTCGTCTTCTCCTTCTTCTTCTCCTTCTTTCTCTACTTATTTTCCTTTTCCTTATTTTACTTTTTCCTCTCCACTAACATAAAATGCACTAACCTAAAATGCAACAAACATAAAATGCACTAAAGAGGCTCAACTAACCTAAAATCAGTGATAAAATGCACTAACCTAAAATCGATATCTACTAACAACTTAAAAAAATTAATACATATATGAAAAAATGCATATATGAAAAACTTTTGCATATATACATCAACATATATATACACTAACCTAAAATGCACAAAAATGCTATCGAAGAGGGGGTATATCGACCCCCCTCATGTATCCACATACATACATCTATACATACATACATTTCTCATATATAAATACATACATTTCTCATATATAAGTTTTTCTTCTTCTTCCTTTCTTCCTTCTTCCTAGCTAGATATATAA
>NW_025307559.1:0-717 GCF_018294505.1 Triticum aestivum
TCTGAGTGTTTTGAGACAGGTGCCATTATAGGAAGTTTTTTTTGACCCGTTTCCAGTTTTTGGGTCCGGGCAGTCAAAAAAAAAAAAAATTGGTCGAAAAAAATTTCGTGCCCATCCTGTCAGTTTGAGCTAAGAAGAGTTTTGAGACACTCGCCATTATAGTGATTTTTCGCAAAAAAAAAAGCAGCGCAAAAAAAAAGAGCGCAAAAAAAAAGCAGCGCAAAAAAAAGAAGAGCGAAAAAAAAAATTCAGAGTGTGCTTTTCCCTTGTTTACGTGCCGCGCCGTGATTTTGTTGGTGTTCTAGGCTCGCGTCTCTAGCACAGTCTAGCCTAGGACCAGCACAGTACCGTCGTTGAGCGTTTATTCAACTTTGCATCTCTGAATTGATTATTGCTGACCCTTTTTGCTACCATACTATAAGCCTTCCCAGCTCCACATACATCTACGTCGTGTGTTTGACTCTCCCTGGTAATCGCTCTATCCAAGCTTTGAGAGTTTTTGACTACAACGGTTGCCGATCACCGCCTGCTGCTGGGTAAGAACTGGTAAGAATTTGAGATTTGCTTGACGGATTTGTGATACACCACCACCACTTCTTAGTAGTCTGTAGGATCATATTCTTGTGTGTTTCTATTGCTGCTAACCATGCCAGGATCACAAGCCGACGAGATTGACTGGGAGAATTTATCGAACAAGGAGCTTCATGATAAGTTTCA